>NC_135625.1:14141463-14441463 GCF_053574225.1 Canis aureus | reverse complement strand
TATTTGTTTTAGAGAGAGAGCATGCCTAAGCAGAGGGAGGTGCAAAGGGAGAGGTTGAGGGAGAGAGAGAATCCTCAAGCAGACTCTCTAGTGAAGGTCAAGCCCCATGGACTGGATGCCAGGACCCTGAGATAATGACCTGAGATGAAACCAAAAGTTGGCCACTCAACCAACTGAGCCACTCAGGTGCCCCTACATACCAGCATTTTTAATGGCTCTGTTAAACACAAAGGTGGTATCTCTCTGGTAACATATCGCTGAGATGTAGTTTTCAGCTTCCTGGGATCAAAGTGTTAACTCTTGTGAGGCAAATAAGCCAATATTTGGGATGCCTGGGTGGCTCAGTGGTTGAGTGTCTGCCTTTGGCTCAGGTCATGATCCTGGAGTCCTTGGATCGAGTCCCACATCCGGCTCCCTGCAGTGAGCCTGCTTGTCCCTCTGCCTGTGTCTCTACCTCTCTCTGTGTCTCTCATGAATAAATAAATAAAATCTTTTAAAAAAAAGCCAATATTCCTCATGCTATAAGAGAGTCATTTGTTCTTCATAAGAAAAAACAACAATCCATGTTGTTCACTCCTAAGGGCAGTGCCAAAGCCACGAGCACTTGCACTCACTGCAGGTTGGTGGGGCCCCGGGCCTGGCACCAGTAGGGATGTGGGTATGAGCACCAGAGCAGACAGCTCTGCCCACCCCTGGGGACTGAGATCCACCCCTGATAGGAATCACCTGGGGCCTTGCACTGGTCACCAGAATGGTTTGGAAGGGAGGATCAGAAGGACACAAAGGACCAAAGTGAACCTCACCACAAATCTGCCTGAGAAGAGTGATAGTAAGTCTATGGTGTGGGGTGGTAAGATCTTTGGGACAGGCTAACGGAAACCCAGACACCAGTTTAGGAGTCTGACCTGGGGTCTTGGCTTCTCATCTATGCAAGTAAAGGATAAAGTTAGGTGATCTCAGATTCCTTCTTGGGGTTCTATGGAATTGTCATTATTAATAATCAGAACACTACCTTCCATTTCTTAGGTCTTCACTGTATGTTGGGCATGATACCAAGTACTATCACATATATTCTTTTATTTCAGCCTCACAAAAACCCTATAAGGTAGCACTATTACTGTCATCCTGTCTCTTACCAATGAACAAGGTCACATGGCTAGCAAGGTGGACAGCTAGGACACACATCTGTTGGAGCCTAAGACCTATACTCTCTTTGTGATACTATATTTACATACATATTTTTACAAATAATTTATTGCAGTGAAATTCACATAATGTATATATAACCATTTTAAAGTGAACAATTCAGTGGTATTTCATACGTTCAAAATATTGTACAGCTATCACTTTTATCCACTTACAAAATTTTTCTATTCTCCAAAGCAAAACCTGGTCACTCCCCATTCCTTCTCCTCTCTGCTCTCACAATCACAAATCTGCTTTCTGCCTGATGGAATTAACTGTTCTTAGTACCTAGATTTCATATAAATAGAATCATACAATATGCATGATATAAAAAAAATAAGGCCAGGTTTGTAGAATTTTTATTTTGTTTTATTAAAGATTTTATTTATTTATTCATGAGAGACACAGAGAGAGACGGTCAGAGACACAGGCAGAGGGAGAAGCAGGTTTCTTGCAGAGAGCCCAATGCGGGACTCGATTCTAGGACCCCGGGGTCATGCCCTGAACCAAAGGGAGACGCTCAGCTGCTAAGCCACTCAGGTGTCCTGAATTTTTATGCTCTATGCTTAAATACTTTTGACACACTGTGCCTAAGGATGAAGCCAAAAGCCTCTGAGAGATAGGAGATTTCTCAAATACCACCAAGCACAGCAGTTTTCTTCAGATGTGTTTACTCTGTTCTATTAGAAAGGAGCACCTAGAATTCTTATTTCTTATGCCCAATCTAAAATTTTCACATTTCTCATCATTTGTGTTGTTTTTGTCCTTTGTCTTTTGAAACTGCTTTTCGGGAGAGGTTCTCAAATCTATCTTCTGCATTGCTGATACAGTTTTCTATAAAATCAACTCTGCTCTTCTCTGACTCCAATAAAAATGTTAATTTTGTTACTGCTCTTTAAGTTTTCTAAGCAGCTAATCTTATTGTCTTTTTATACAGGCACATTTACTGTATGTGGCTTTCTGCTACCATTTCATAAAATCCATAATCCTTTGCCTCTAACAAATGCTAAGTAATTTTCTAAGATAATTTTAAGTTTTCATATTTGCAATGGTTTAATCAATTCAAAGACAATACATTTTTTTACGATAATAATCTAAAGGCACCTGATAAAAGGATAGTACTTAATTTTAACAGAATTTACCTGTATCACTTATAGTCAATATCTATTTTACGATTCTTATTTTAGAGTATTAAATTATTAATAGTATCATATAAATTATTCTTGGAAAAATTATGGTTGTCCAAACAGTTATAAACATTTGCATGATAAAGTATCTTCAAGACACTGTATCATCAGCATGCAACCTATATTTGATGATGATAGAAGTTCACATATGGCTTTCAATAACAGATTTTATAACAGTTTCAACATAATTGGTTATCTGTCTTTTTTCATTTTCATAAAGCCATCTCTAAAATTTGCCTACACCAAAGTAAATGATCTCTATCTTCCTAACAAATATTATCTTGCTTCAAATTTTAGCTTGTGAATTTCACCTATAGTCAAGATATCTTTTCAACTTTTGTGTTGATCACCAATCCATGTTTTATTTAGACCTGGAAGTTTACAAACATATCAATTAAATGAATAAAATTTACTTTATGTTGACAAGTTGTAAGAAAAGTTAAAATCCTAATTCATTTAGCAGGAAGTCTAGGTTGACGTGAATCAAATTGAATTCTCTAGAAAATAAACATAAGAGTTCATATGTGCTAAAATTAATTTCAGAACATCAAAAGCTATCTGTTCATATAACAATTGAGATTCACAACTGTTAATGTAAATATAGCATACTGTTAAGATACAGGGACATAGCAAAACTGAGGATGTACAATTTTATGATGGGGATAGGACTGCACTAAAAACAAGCATATCATTCACTTCATTTAAAAAATCACTTTGGCAGTTGCCATCAACTCAAATTAATCAGATACTTACACAGCTTTGGTTTCACAATGGGTATCATTTCAAATACAGATATTGAAAAGAACTGTCTGATACTTCCTTTAAAAAAATGATTTTATTTATCTGAGAGAGAGAGAACACAAGCAGGGAGGGGGCATTGAGAGAGGGAGAAGCAGATGCCCCAGTGAGCAGGGAGCCCAATGTGGGGCTCAATCCTAGGATCCTGGGATCATGACCTGAGCCCAAGGCAGTTGCTTAACCGACCAGTCACCCAGGTGCCCGAAAAGTCTGATGCTTCTATTCTTGACTAGTTTACATAGGAGAAACAATTATGCAGGTGATCATTTTCAGGCGCTTGTAAGGGCTGATTGAGAAGAGAATTCCGTTTACAAAAGTGGGTGGCCAGGAGGAAGAGGGGTTCTGATGGTGAAATGGAGAATGCTCTGACAATTGCATTCAGTTAATTGAAAAACGGTGTATACAGAAACAACAAACAAACACAAATCAGTCTGAAAGATAGATCAGATGCAACTAATAAGGGAATTTTATCTAGACACTAGAAAATAAATGACCAGCAATTAAGTTAATCTAATTGATTTTGTTGTCACTCAGAAGCATTTTGTTACTATGTTACAAAACATTTTACTTAAATGATCCTTAAGAAAATATCATTGTTTAATGAGTTTAGAGTCACAAGTCATATATTTTAGTAAATACAGAGTATCAGCATTATAAGTCACAAGAAAACTGGTAATATTTGGGGAATCTTCATGGCATGACCAACCACAGTACAGAATTTCATGTGATGTGACTGCCTTGGACCATTTGCAAGGGAAAATAATTTACTAGGGGCAAAACACGATAGCTAAATCACATATTTAATAAGACTCATTGATATTATTAATGTAGGAATGGTTTTTTTGGGTTTTTTTTTTTTTTTGTTTTGTTTTTTTTTTTTTTTGTAGGAATGTTTAAATGTCAAGGGGATAGAGAGGTCTCAAACCTCTGCTAATTTGAAAGATTCCAATGAAACAAAATTTAAACAAAATTTAAAAGTTTAAAATTTAAACTTTTACTATCTATACATTCTAAGTGTTTAATGTAGAGAAATTCAGCTGCAAATAATTTTTTCAAAGATTTTATTAATCCATTTGAGAGAGAGAAAGCAGGAGTTAGGGGAAGAGCAGAGAGAGAAGCAGACTCCCCACTGATCAGGGAGCCCAGATGAGGAGCTGGATCCCAGGACCCCGGATCATGACCTGAGTAAAAGCAGATGCTTAATTGACAGAGCCAAGCAGGTGCCCCAGAGAAATTCAGTAATGACAAAAAATGAGTGTGGTGGGCTGGAATCAGTTTAGAGGCTTCCTTTAATCAATATGTTTATTGGCAGCCTCCATGGAGGAAGTTGTTACTGGGAGAAGAGCAAACAGCAAAGAAAGATGGATCCATTTGAAGCATCAAAGTGTGTCTATTGCTCCTTTTGTAGGCAGTCTGCCATTTTAAAATTTGAATGACTTTTCCAAAATATTGGAATTAGAAATACATGAATAACTTAAGAAAACTGGGATGAGATTTATGATTCCAATTGTGTATGGGAAGGGGAGAAGCCTAGATTCAGGCCATAAAGGAAGTTTCAAAAACTTTATAAGAATTGAAATATTATAGGGAGTGACCTTTGAAGGGAGCACAATGAATGTGGAAACCAACCAAAACTGACAGCTAGAACATCTCCAATGCCTAGAAATTAAGCCATAATCTTCCATATAACCAGGAGTTTCAGAGGAAATGATAATGCAGGGGCTCCTGAGTGCTCAATTGGTTAAATGTCTGCCTTCAACTCAGGTCGTGCTCTCCCTATCCTGGGATGGAGCCCTGTGTCTGGCTTCCTGCTCAGCAGGGAGTCTGCTTCTCTCTCTCCCTCTGCTCCTACCTACCACTTATTCTCTCTCTCTCTCAAATAAATAATTTTTAAAAAGAAAAAAGAAATGACAATGTATATTTAGAGATCTTTTAAAGAAAATAATGAAGGGAGGATATGTTAAAATTGAGTAATATAGCTAATAGTGTTTGTATGAAAATTCCTGATCTTATTTATTTATTTTTATTTTTTTTGAAAATTCCTGATCATAAATGCATATATTAGCAATGAAGACAGGATGAAAATCTAAGAGCTAATCTATTATCTCAAGAATCTAGAAAAACAACAGAAAATCAACAAAATAGAAGGTAGAAAATAATAAAGGAAAACTCAAATTCATAAAATAGAAAATGCAATTGAACAAATCAACAAAATGTTTGAAATGTTTGAAGATTAATAAGTTTGAAAAACTCCCAATAACAAGATAAATGAGAGTGATAAACTCTTGAGATGAAGTGAAATGAGACAAATGCAAATGGGATGAGATAATACTACATTCCCAACAGAATCACTAAAGTGAAAAGGAAAAAATATAAACAAAATATGGAACAAATGGAACTCTCATACATAGTTGATGAGTAAACTACAACCACTTTGAAAAACTATTTGGTACTATTAAGCTGAACACTGGTGTAACTATGGCAAATCATATATTTCACACAAATGTGTGTATATTTACAAAAAAATGCATCTTAGAAAGTTCATGGTATCATTTTTTATAATTTTTCAAATTGGGAACATCTAAATGTCCATAAACTATAGAATGAATATGTCTGTCTGTCTTTCTCTCTCTCTCATTTTTTTTTTTTTTGCCAATGTAATAGCTGTGAAATAAAATCTAACATTTGTGTCCCTGAACAAGATGACAATTTTTGTACAGGGCTTCACTTTGTTCCTTTTAGTTGCACTAGCAGACTATTGACATATCAATTAGTGTTCTTTTGGTTAATCATGATTAATTTAGTTCTGAATTATGCCTTTATCCCTTGGAACAGGAGCTGAATGGTCATACATAAAAACCTGAGAACTAGCAATAGCAAAGTCTTAACAAACAAAATATTGAGGCAATAGGATCAAAGGTATGTGACATATAAAGAAGCAGAAAAAAGTACCTGTAGCTCTCTCCTTGAATGTAGATTTAGGAAATATGGGGAAATTACAAGGAGAAATAATAAACACAAATTAACATCTCAAAGTATTAACTAATCACATAAGATTTTGTATTATACATCAAAAATTTATAGTAATCACAAACACAGACGATTGAGTTTCAAGATGCTAGAATCTCAGATAACTTGTGTAATAAACATAAAAGTATGATTCACCAATCACTTTCATTGTTATAATCTGTACTTTGATTTATTCTCTTTATACTCTATGACAAAAGGAATTGTGACAAATTATTTTTTCAAAAGGTCAGGATTATGAAAACTATTTTCCTCCAGGAGGTCAATAAATATTATTGCACTAGTAATGATATTTCTGTTAAAGTAGGACTAATTTTGGATGACGTAGGCTCACAACCCAAACCATGCATGTGAATCAATAGAGAAGCTAATTATAAATAATAATGTCCATACTCCAACTGTAGAATTTGATCTACTGGATTGGGGCTTGGGTCTAAACAAACTGGCAGTAATCATCAAGCTGGTAATGAAAATGCTTCAACAATACTTCTACTAAAAATAGTTGAGCATGTACAAAAGTGGAGTGTAATAAACTCTATCAGTCAAATTAATCACTCACAAGTGTGAATTATGTGACACTTGTACCTTCATCCACCTCCCTCCTTGATTAATTTTCAGCAAACCAAGACATTATATATTTTAATATGTAAACATGTCAGTATGCATTTTAGTATATATTATATAAAAGATCAACTCTTTAAAAATCATAACTGTAGGGGCACCTAGGTGGCTCAGCGGTTGAGCATCTGCCTTCGGCTCAGGACGTGATCCTGGAGTCCTGGGATCAAGTCCCACATTAGGCTCCTTGCATGGAGCCTCCTTCTCCCTCTGCCTCTCTCTGTGTGTCTCTCATGAATAAATAAATAAAATCTTAAAAATAAGTAAATAAAAATCATAACTATAATTCTGTTATCATACTTTAAATGATTAACAAATTCTGTAATGTCAAATTTTCAGTCAGTGATTGTACTTCTCCAGTGTGTCTCTCTCTTTTCAAAACTTTTAAAACCTAGACATTGAGCTTTATACATTCAACTGTCTGTTGTGTTTCTTATATAGAGTCCTAAGTCCCAGATGCCTGGATGCCATCCCTGTTTGATCCCTTCTCCAAGCCATAATCTTTAATAACAATCACTCTTACTCTCAGAATGTCCTATTTGCATGGCCAATTATTCTTCTCTTAAGTATCCTTTAACCTGTAGGTTTTGCTTTTTCTCTTTTCCCTTCGAGTATATTTTTATGTTGAAGAAAGCAGGTTGGCTATCCTATAGATGTGTTTGCAATCTGTGTTTGCCAATAGCATCCTTGTTTTATTGTTGGACATGTTATTTTTGTCCTCTGCACATCCTGTAGATTCGTTGTCAGAGAGGCATGATTAGCTTCCAGTTAGATTTTCAGAGCAAGCACATTTCCTTGCTGGTATTCCATATTTCTACAAAATGGTTCTCTCTTCTCTTGTGGTGCTTGCATGTATTGATGTGCATTCTCTAGATCCATTATTTCACTAGGGGTTAAAATGGTGAACATCTGTAATTCCTTTTTGAATTTTTGGTGGAATATTTCTTCAAAAAGAAATGTCCCCAGTACACATCTAGATTCTCTGAGGTATAGTTTGTATAGGAAATGTAGAATAGATGCTTAATGTTTCTCTTTATATGCTAGTTTTCAAAATGTTGAATTGCTTCCTTAGCAACCACAGAAGTGGCAATTATAAACTCATGGATTTAATATATTGGATTTGTTTCAATTCATTACAGTTATTCATTTTGAATCTCAAAATTTCCCATCTTTTTACCAATGGTTGATTCCTCTTGCTGTCTCCTCTGTTCTTTAGACAAGAGCGCTATAATCTTTAATAGCTGGCATTCTAGTTTGGCAAGATATTCTATGCTTACATTATGGCCCTAGACATGATATCAGCTGATTTATCTAAAGAGCCCCGATTCCCCCCCTTTTTTTTTTCCAGAGTGTGTGTGGGATTGGGGAGAATGGTGCAAAGAGAGACAATGGCATTTATAGAATATAATCTAGGTCTCAGGAATGATCAATGCTATTGGGTGGGTCTTCTCAGAAGAGAGGAAATATGCAAAAGTTTATATAGTTTATATATTTCATATGCTTATTCTCCTACATTCAGGGATATAGGGTCTTTACTTGTAAAGCTTATGATTCCTCTTACACAGAAGATCCTAGCTGTCTGTGACATCAACATACTTATATTAATTCACAATAAACTCAATGCAATCTCAGAATAATGACAGCTACACTGTCACCATGATATTTTAAGATATTTTCCTTTTTCCCCTTTAATGTGTATTATGCTAGAGTTACAGCAAATTAACTCTGTTAGCCTCTCTAGAAAAAAAAAATTACCTCATTTCATGTTATGCAAGTGCTCAATATACTGAAAGTAATTCGTTATTTTTAAATGTTTTTAAGGATTACATTTTATAATACTTGGGTTTTTTTATATAAAAGTCTTACATGGGTGAAATAAAATGTACTGAACAGGATAAGCTTAAAGAAGTTCAGTTTCTGTCCTGGTAACCTCCCGCTGTGCAGTTCAATTCCCTCTCTCATGTGTAGCCATTTTTAAAAAATAGCTTGGTTCAGCTTTCAAATCATATATGGGTTCAATATATCTCTTATATATATATATAATATAGGCAAATATCTATTCTATATAATATAATATACACATATACAATATAATATATATGTATATACACACACACACACACGCACAAAATTCTACAGGTACATATACATTCCCCATTCTTGGATAGGTAGTGGCATATTATACATATTTATATGCCTTTTAAAATATAATGATCTTGAATATAACTTCATGGATTAAATATAAAAACGCCCCTTCTTAAAAAAAAATGCCCCTTCTTTCTTTTCAGAGTTTCCTGGTACACCATTTATATGAATGTACTATGTCTTGTTCATCATTCCTGATTAATGAATATTTTTAGTCTTTATCTTCTTCTGCTGTAATGGAAGGAATGATAAAGTCATGTATAGTGATGATCCAAATCAGAAGACAATTGACAGCTACTTTGAGCAAAAAGATGCCAATAGTTACCCAGAAAGTTTTGTGTTAACTCCATGGTCTGTCAAAATTAGAGATTTTTTCCCTATTGCGTTAAGCCAGGAATCTCTTGACATGCTGAATCAGAGACCACCTCAGTCACTTTATATATTAAATGCATTGTCAAATACTGTCTAGATATTACTCACACCTTGTGCCGGCCTCAGAATAAAGGAAGGCTCACCTGATCACCGTAATGATGCCAAATCCTGGAACCTTTGTTGCTAAATACTAGATAACTGGAGGGTTTTGTCTAAAGTCAACACCTCACTGAGAATTACATGGTATTTATAATCCCTTTAATTACTTTCTACAAAACAGAAATTATGAGCTAATTATTCAATCCAGTCACAAGTTTCTCTCGCATTCTTTAGATTCAAAAGAAAAATGTCATTTTTGGTTTGTTTCTGATTCATAAGTGAAGAAAACATACACAAATTGGAAAAAAAATTAATTCTTTTCAAACAAAGGGAATTTAAGCAGGGATTTGCAGAAATGTCTTTTTTTTTTTTTTTTTCCCCCTCTAAAAGGATAGATGTGTGCTCTGCTTTATAATGGGACACCAGAGTTTAGCAAATCTTGAGAGAAAATGGTTACGGTCTAATAGTCACATTTCTTTCTGTGAAGAGAAACAATTTCACATGGTGTAGTTAAGTTCTCAGGCCAGATTTGAAGACTTTTTGAGAGTGTTCCATAATAACAAGAAAAATCGAGTGTTTTCAAGTCCAAACTTCATCAAATTTGTGTATTAAAACTCTTCAATTGGTTTACCCTTTTCAGGAGTCCCAACTAGAAAACATTCAACAGAATTTGTATACTATGGAGGTTATATTTATATCTAATATATATATTTGAAAAGTATACATTTGTTTATTGTCATTCATTTAGATGTCAGATATATATTTATGAAATTAATTTCTAATAACATATTCTAACATAGAATACATTCTACATATTCTAACATTCATTATATAGGAAATAAAATTTTAATTACACCTACTATGACTGCTAGTTTTTTGATCATTTGTTATAAGACAATCTGAAGGTATCTTCTAGCCATAGTTCTGTGAAATATATTTTATCTTTTTTAATGTTTTTAAGAATACTGTTAATATCATCAAAAGTATCTTTTAGTGGAGGAAAGGTGAGAAGAAATTATTTTTCTTTTTTTTCTATGACAGATTTTTCTTTTGAGTAAGTAGATTTTTATCTTACGAGTGTAGTGATTTGTGTAACTAATAAAATTTGAGTTTTGACTGTTAAAAGGTACAAAAACAAAACTGTGGATCAATTCTAGCCGTGTTTTTACAATACATGTTCCTGAACATTTTTTTTGTGCTCATCATTGTATTACTTTTATATTTTTCATGTTATGATTTATGTTATGATTAATATATCCATCTATTTTTATATTGAAGGAAATATATTATTGCCATCATGTTGTTACTATATTAATGTTATAATACATATAATATGTATAATATATCATTAGATATTATTATATTAATAATAGCAAGAATAATAATTTCACTTCCAAGATCACTCTATCCACAATATTAAAAAGTGATCAACCTTGTCTTAAAATTTTGTACATTAAAAAACTGCTTTTTGTCTACTCTTTTAACAGAATTAAAGATTCTTTTCTACTGGAAATTTATATATAAGAAAAAACACACTTTTATTTATTGAAGTCTTTCAGCATATGTAATCAAAGTTTTTTTTTTTTCTTTTTGACAGGGGAAGTTATCAACAGGAAAAGATAAATTAGTGGGTAGACGATGACTCATAACCTGCAATTATGTACATAAATAAATTAGAACAAAATGAAGTAGTGTCAATCTTAACGTACATTATAAAGTTGAAAGAAATATTAGTAGACAATTAGTTGGTTGAGAGTCAGTGATCTTAGATTTACTAAGATGTACTTTAGAAATGGTGACCATAGAATGAAATGCTAAATGCCACCTCCTACTCATATAAGTGTATCTCACACTTTATTTGACCACAAAACTATTGAAAGAACTTTGGATCCAACAAGCAGCTGCAATAAGAAGCAATTAATGATTCATAAAAGGGGATCAATCTTCATTGTAGATTACCTTACTGATTTTTTTTTTCTGAATGGTAGCCCAGATTGAACAAATTAAGATAGTACAAAGCACTAATGACAATGTTCCTTATACATAGACCTCAAAACTTTGCAGAAATAAGAAAAGTAATTAAAAGGCCTTCAAATTCCAGAAAAGACCCTTTTCCACAATTTCTCTAAATTAATAAAGATTATACTATGTGATTCTCAGCAGGTTATGTATTTGGATTTCAAAATATATATGACTTTACACACATTGAATACTTAATAATAAACACAGACTTATTTGTCCGGGATGAAATTTGATTATTTTTAGTTGTATATTTGGGGACTTGTTTTCATATTTTATAAACAAATAGTTGTGATAAGTATCTATTTTTAGAATCCTGCTTTTTTGGATTCCTGGGTGGCTCAGGGGTTTAGAGCCTGCCTTTGGCCCAGGGCATGATCCTGGAGACCCAGGATCGAGTCCCATATCGGATTCCCTGCGGGAGCCTGCCTCTGCCTCTGCCTCTGCCTCTGCCTGTGTCTCTGCCTCTCGTTCGCTCGCTCTCTCTCAGTCTCTCATGAATATATAAAATTAAAAAAAAAGAATCCTGCTTTTTCATCTCCAAAAGTTAGCAGAATGCACATATTTTTTACCCTCTTGGAATTTCTGCCCTTGTCCAAAAAAAAAAAAAAAAAAAAAAGAAAATGACCGTTTTGTGTGGATTTTATGAGATTTCTCTTCCCAACATTACAAGAACTTCTACATATATACTCATTTGACTGTGTTTCCTTCTTTGTCTCCCATTGGCTCTTCCTCTTCCCAGAATCACATATATATGTCTTGGAATTTATCAGATGACACATCCTCAGCATATTTTTTCACCAATTAGTTAATATCTGCTTCTTGCCCTCATAATGATCATAATTTTCTATGGATTTTCAATTAAAATGTAATAAATCTTACAGCTTTCTGATTTTTGTAGCCAGTTTTGAGAAAAATAAGACAATTATTTTGGTATACCTCTTTGTTCCATTCCAGTAAGATTCTTTAACAGAAGGGAAAAAAAGTTTGTATACCCCAGAGAAATCGAAATCGAAACTCTTGTTTATAGAGAGATGTACAGAAAAAGATTGATTATGAGAGATTGGTTCACATAATTATGGAGGCTGAGAAATGCAATGAGCAAGGTAGAGGCCCAGGAAACCTGGTGGTGTGGTTCCAATCCAATTCAAAGGCCTAAACCCAGGGGAGCCGATAGAGTAAGTCCCATTCTGAGTTCAAGGAACAAGGAACACCAATGCTCAAGGCAGGAGATGGTTGTCCCAACTCAAGAAGAGAGCAAATTTGCATTTCCTCTGCCCTTCTGTTCAATTCATGCCCTCAGCAGATGGGATGACTTCGACCCACATCCTATAGGGAAGATAGATATTTTTTACTTAGATCACCAATGCAAATGCCAATCACTTCTAGAAATATCCTCATAGATGCAATAAGAAATAAAATTTTACCAACTATCTCGGCATTCTTTGACCCAGCCACATTATGCATAAAAGTAATGTTTTTTTTTTAATTTTGTACTTTTTTTCAAAAATAGAGAAAATTTTTATTTTTATTGTTTTTGAAGATTTCATTCATTTATTTGAGAGAGAGAACAAGTGAGGGCAGGGGAAGAGGGAGAAGCAGATGCCCTGCTGAGTTGGGGAGTCTGATTTGGGGCTCTATCCTTGGACTTCAGGATCATGACCTGAGCTGAAGGCAGATACTTAACTGCCTGAGCCACCCAGGTGCCCCAACATTTTTATTTTGTGAGGCATTCTATGTTTACAGCTGATGAGCTTCAACTAAATACAAATAAATGTATATATAATAGAAAAAAAAAGATGTTTGAGCCTAAAAGAGTTTAAACATGTAAATAGGTATCATCTGATTTCTTTTAAGCAACCATGATCCATTCTCTTCTCTTAAACCATCTCAATGTAATCAAATCATAGACATGGAATCTGTTTCAATTTCAATCACCTACCTATTTAACTGTCACTAGCATCTAGTGTAGACCACCCCTGGAACAACCAGCCTCTATGAACATAGCCCTTCTTGACTGTGGACTACCAGACAGGTTTTATTAACACTATGAAAGCAGCTGGAATGAGATTTCAAAACCCAGAACACTGAGTGTGAGCTGTGAATATTTTTTTTGCTATCTGACTGTGCAGAGATGGCTCCTTGCCTCTGCTATTATGTGGAATTTTTACAGAAATAGACTGTCCTTACAGCCGCTATATTCCCTAGACACGGTCTCATGCCAATGTAACCATGTGACTAGGTTTCACCAATGAAAAGAAAGTTGAGTTGATATATGTCACTTATGTCACTTGCCATGAAATTTTATGAGGGATATTGCATTATAAGTTCTCCCTTTCTGTATTTATCAGCTGAATACAGGGAATGTGAAGCTTAAAAAAAATGGATATGAAAAGAAGATCCTTGAATTTCAACATCAAAAGATTAATGAAAGCCAACAACAGGGGATCCCTGGGTGGCGCAGCGGTTTGGCGCCTGCCTTCAGCCCAGGGCACGATCTTGGAGACCTGGGATCGAATCCCACATCGGGCTCCCGGTGCACGGAGCCTGCTTCTCCCTCTGCCTGTGTCTCTGCCTCTCTCTCTCTCTCTGTGTGACTATCATAAATAAATAAAAATTTAAAAAAAAAGCCAACAACATTGGGTATTACACATATGTGACATAACTGTTTATTTCCACGATTCTTTCAGTAATTATTAGATCTTAAGGCAATGATGTCATTCTAACATATTTACATCATACTTATTTACCTTATGCTTGTGTTTACCAAAAAAAGCAAGCGTACTGAAGAAAGAAAATATTTATTCATATTTGTACAATCTAGGTTGATTATTTCCTTTGTCTTTAGTGTCAGGGTTTCCAGTAGAATATTTTAAGGTTTTTATTGCTGTTATATAGAAAAACAATAGATTTTTCTAACTTTCCTTATATCCTATGGTCTTCCAAAAGATATTTAGTAGTTCTATTGTCTAAAAATTGATCCTTAGGATTCTCTATTCACCAGATCATATAATCAGCAATGGTGATATTTTTATCTAGTACTTTACATCTTCATGGCATTGATCGATTGATTGATTGATTGACTGACTTCTTGCACTATTAAGTACCTTGAGTTCATTTTTTTTTTTTTAGATTTTATTTATTTATTCACGAGAGACAGAGAGAGAGGCAGATACACAGGCAGAGAGAGAGGCAGGCTCCCTGCGGGGAGCCGAAAGGAGGACTCGCATGCAGGACCCTGGGATCATGACCTGAGCCAAAGGCAGACACACTCAACCCCTGAGCCACTCAGGTGCCCCTTGAGTTCAATTTTGAGTGGAAATAATAAGAGTAGACATCCTTGCCATTTCCCTACATTAGAGGAAGCACACAACCTTTCACCGTTAAGTAGGATGTTAGCTATAAATTGTCCTTGCATACCTTTCACTGGGTTTAGGAAGTACTTTTCTGTTCCTACTTCACTAAGAGGTTTTTTTTGTTGTTGTAGTTTTTAAAATGACAAACAGGTTTTAGTTGTGTCAAATTATCTTTCTGTGTCTTTTAAGATCTTATAGTTTTCTTTTTTATTTTATTAACATAGATAATTATATTTGCTAACTTTTCAAATGTTAAATCTGTGTTGAATTCCTGGAATAATTCCCACTTAGTAATGACATATTATCCTTCTGATGCATTTTCATTTGATTTATTAATATTGTTTAAAGAGTTTTACATTTGGTTTTATTAGGGTTAGTGTTCAGTAGTTTGCTTATGATATTGTTTTGTTTTGGTGGCAGAGAAATGTTGACATTATAAAATGAGTTGGGAAAAACTTTGTCTATTTTTCTGAAAGATCATATGGGATTTTTATTTCTTCCTTTAATGTTTGATGGAATTCATGAAATCATCTGAGTCTAAATGTGTAGAGAAGAAATTTTATCTGCAAATCTAATGTCTTTAATAGATATAAGGCTATTATTTGTTTTTTTCTGTATATTTCTCAATATGAATTATGTGTTTTTTGAAGGCATTTGTTCATTTTATCTAAATTGTTGAATTTCATAGACAGAATGTGTCTCACATCCTGCCTTTAATGTCTTTTTAAATTTTTTTCAGGACTACCTAGGTATCTCAGTCAGTTAACCCACTGACTCTTGACTTTGGCTCAGGTCATGATGTCTGAATCATGAGACTGAGCCCCACATCAGGCTCTGTGCACAGCACGGGGTCAGCTCTGCTGACCTCTCCCTCTGCTCCTCCACCATGTTCACACATGCTCTCTTTCTCTCTAAAATAAATAAAATGAGATTTTAAAAATCTCCTTTTCATTCTAAATATTTAATTACCAATATTACAGTACTTGTGATCTTTAGTCCCCTTTCTTCTTTTTAAGCCCGGATAGAAATCTACCAGTTTTAATATTTTCATTTGGGAAAAAAAAAAAACAAAAAACAAAACACTTGCCCTTAATTTAAATGGGTTTTTCTTTTTATTCTGATTTCCTTTTTTTTTTTTTTTTGCTTTCTACTCTTTATTCTCATTCTTTTTGTCCTTTCATCCCTTTAATTTGCTCTTCTCCTTCAGTCTTCCTAAGGTAGAATTTTGACATCATTAATATTAAATGTTGAGTTTTCTCTTACATATCCATTTCAAAGCCATGTTTCCCTATATTACATATATATATATAATATATAGCATCTAGCATATATATATATATATATATATATATATATATATATATATATATAAGTCTTCTTTGAACATTGGCTTATTTAGAATTGTGTGAGCCTAGAGCTCACTCACACACTCTCACTCTCCCCTGTGGGAGAAATAATGGCCTAAGAGAGTATCTTGGCACTGGACTGTGCTGCCTAGGGCGAGTGGGGCAATGTGGACACAGTCAAACTGTTCTCTTACAATTTCAGTACCTCCACATACATATTTTTTTTTTTGCTGCAACAATGTACAGAAACTTCTCCAATGGAAACCTGGTCTTCTACAAAGCCTCTCTCGTCTGTGGGTGGTGGTCTAAATCAGTGTTCTCCAGGGCTGCAGAGGGCTGAATTCAGGTTACAGACCACAGATGGGACAAAGTCTATCTGCCGATTGCTTGACGCTCAGATGGGTGAAACTCCCTAACCTCTGGGTCCTTGGGTTCTGGATCCCACAACCCCCACAAAGGCTATTTTGTCCATGGATGGATGCAAAATTGTTGTGGCGGCAGGGACATAATGAAGGACATTTTACTCAGTCATGTTCCTGACATCATTTCCCCCTTAGCTTTCCAAAAAGATTAATGTTTATCTTCAACGGAATCCTCATTTGCATGGCTCAAAGTGATTCATGACCAGGTCCACTTTCTGGCCACAAAGAAGGGGAAAAGTCTCTTTACCTCTACAGTGGATTTCTGATAGGGAACATCTATTTGAGTTTTGCTCAGTGTGACAATCTCTGTCCTTTAATTGGAATATCTAGCATATTAAAATTCCATCATTATTAAACCATCATATGATTAGGTTCAAGTCCATTGACTTGCCACTTCTGTTTTCCATCTGTTTCCTCTTTTTCTTTTAGATATTTTCCTGCTACCTTTTGAATTCATTGACCATATTTTAAAAATCCATATATATATATGGAATTTTATATATTCTATTAGCTTTTGTCTATAGTTTTTTGTTAATATTTTCCAGCAGCTGTTCTAGGGTTTAAAATATGCATATTTAACATATTGAACTCTACTTTAAAGAATGTTATGTCATATCATACTAAATGTAACCCCCTTATAACCATACGCTTTCCTTCCCCGACCCAGCCTTTTGCACCACTGCTTTCATACATATTACTTCTACATGGATTATCAATCCCCAATATACTGTCACTATTTTGCTTTGAATAAAGTAACTTAATTTTAAAATTATAAAATAAAATAATTACTTTTTAAATAAAATATATTTTAAAAATAAAAATAAGGATAATCTCATTAATATTTGACCATATAATTTGCCATCTCTGAATTTATTCATCTGTTTTTGTAGCCCCAAATATTTATCGGGTATCATGTTTATTTTACTGCTATTGCAAATCTGTTGGTGACATGTTTACTTGACCATTGTCTGTCTAAAGACATTTGATCTGGAATTTTCACTGGGTATATAGTTTTTAGTTAGCCAGTTTTACTTTTATTTATTTAGTTAGTTACCTAGTTTTACTTTTCTTTGAAGATATCGGTCCATTTTCTTCTGGGTTGCATAGTTTCAGATAAGAAAGAAATGTATGCTAAACCTTAACCTGTTTTTGTGCATGTGATGGTTGTTTTCTTCAGATAGCATGTATTATTTCCTCTTTATCACTGGTGCTTAGCAATTTCCTTGTGATGTTTCTTGATATGGTTTGTGCATGCCTCTGAGTAAATGTTTAGCTGTTTATGCGTTTAGAATTTGTTAAATTTCTTGGGTATATTGGGGTTTTGTTTTCATCAAATTTGGAATATTTTAACCATTTTTAGAAACATCCTTGGATGTTCTTCTTTTTAGGATTCCAGTTTTATTTATGATAAACCAATTTTTATCTTCTGAGATGTGTCTGAAGATTTTTTTTATTAATTTCAATAGCGTTTCTCTCTTTGCTTCATTTTTGATAGATTCTATTGCTACATGCTCAAGGTCACTGATGTTCTCCAATGTTTTCATGTTGTTAATCCCACTCAGTGAATTTTTCATTTCAGATACTGTATTTTCTAACTTCCTCTGTACTTGCTACATATATATTTTATGCATGTATATTTGTACAAATGTAAGCACACATGTATAAACAATTTCTACTCAAAAAGTTGGGAAACTGGGCAGTAATCGACTCATTTTTGATTTCCCTTCTTTCAGTGATCATAATGCTGCTCATCCTGTTGCTGAATGTCAAAAGTTTCTTCTATTTTGTCTAGTTTTAGAAATTTAAAAGTGTTGTTAAATAATTAATGCTTTTATAAATGTTTACTTCAACAATCTACAAATTAGAATTGTAATTAAGTAAAATGCAGGCAATTTTTATGTTGTATGATTTCTACATGTAAAACAAAATTATGACACATTAATTATACATAATTTATTAAAAATGTTGAATGTGTTGAAATTGTTTAACTTAATTTTTTCCATAATTCAGAGTAAAATTCAAAATAATTAGTTAAAAATTTTTAAATTCTACCCACTAAATATTAGAGGACAAGGATTCATCATCTCTACCATATAGAGATAACTGATTTTGGAATGAAGTCCTCCAAAAGAATAACTAATAGTCTCACTCTTGCTTCCTAATAGTAGTAGCAAATTAAAAAAAAATCATTTAGTGAATAATATGTGACCCATAGTATGGTCTAAAAATATAAGAATAGAATACATATTCTTTAATTACTATTTATAAAGGCCATAGTTAAATTTCTCTGAATTCTCTATTGATAAGTCCATTAATGTTTTTGTTTCTAAGGTAATAATGTAGATTTCTTCCCCTCCCAAGAACATTAGTGTAGAAAGCATAATAAATTATGAAAAATGTGAACATCACTAATCATATAAACAAAATGGTATATGATAACTCATGATATCACTGTATATAACAGCTATTTGTGATTATTATTTAATAAATAATCTAATAAATGGTTGCTATTATATTAGCAGTGACATTATGAAGCATAAAATACTTCCTATTATATATTTGCTATAGTAGTTTATTAATTTCCTTATAACATCAGTCATTAATTACAGATTTATCAAGAAAATGTTGTGGATACCTTTTCAACAATTTTGTTTTCTGAACCTATATTTTGCTTATGGTCTGAAATAGCAACAGTGTAACTACTTAAACCTACAGTTCAAATAGGTATATAGTTGCCAATCCTATGAATCAATATTGCCATTTTCAATTGCTGTTGGTAAGAAAAAGGTCAGTTCATTTCCAAATCTATAAATTCTGACTCTGAAAGTCACTACAAAAACTAATGTATTATTTTCCACAAACCGTGTTTCCCAATATAGATTTTATATAAGCAGTCTTTGAAACTCTCTATTTTATAATGATCGTTAGGAGTGTGATAAATCTTTTGATCTAGAAGGTGTAGAGGCTTCTGATTGTCCAATTTCTTACTAGTCAAAGAAATAAATCACAAGTATATAACACAAAGTTTGTTCTTGAGGTAGAGTGACAAGGAAAAAAATTAAACACTTGTGGATTTTTTCTACATGATCTCTGTTGTCTGCGCTGGCCTCAGCGTATTTTTTTTTTAATTCCTTTCACAGAAAATGCATCCTCTAAATGTATTTGTTTTAATTTTTTTTTTACTGGAAATCCAATGGTATTTAGACTATATATATATTGTATAATATATATATATATTACTCTTTGCATTATTTTGGCTGCCTTTCTTTGCGGTCTATTTCCATATTTTGAAACTACCTGTCTCATAACATTCTAAAACTCTAATGAACTTAACCTGCTTATATATCTACTTGTTTATGTATCTACTCACAAAATTGAACAGGATTCTATCTTTATAGAAGCATTTTCTGACCTGATATCCACAAATTATCTTTTCTCCAAAAATGTCTAAATTAGAATGACTTTGCATTTCTTCTCACTGAAGGACACCTGTTACCACATGTCTTATAAAACTCACCATCTTGTGACTTTCTTCCGTCAATATATTTCAAAAACCTTCTTTCTACCACTGTGGCACTCATCATTTTATTAAAAATGTTTACGTGTCTCTCTCCTCTCTGTGCTATCAACTCTACATAGCACAAGTTATTTTTCACTATTTTTATGTTTGTACAGTGCCTAGAATATAGGATATGCTTAATTTTATCTTTTGAATGAGTTAATTAATGAATGTGGGAGGGGCAGGTTTCTTACACAGATGTACACAAAAGTAGGTGTAACTGAATATGACATGGCCGATGGGAATAATGGTTTGTATACTCAGGATAATACCCTGAGCTCCAGATGTACGTTTCTTCTTTAGGTATTGTTAGGTCTCTATTATAACCCTAATAAAGCATCAAGAAATCCTTATATTCTATCTAAACTGTCATTTCAGGATGCCTGGGTAGCTCAGCAATTGAGCATCTACCTTCAGCCCAGGGAGTGATCCTGGTCCGGGATCAAGTCCCACATCGGGCTCCCTGCAGGGAACCTGCTTCTCCCTCTGCTTTTGTCTCTGCCTCTCTCTGTGTCTTTCATGAATAAATAAATAAAATCTAAATAAATAAATAAATAAATAAATTGTCATTTCCAAGGACTAAAAAAATGATGCCTCAATTGCGCAATACTCCATTGTTATTTGTGCCTTTAATATTAGCTGTAAAGAGGCAATAAGCAAAAGTCAGAAATTGTAGCTTATTAGCAATAAATGAATTTTACGAATGTAATGATCACTGGGCTTTGTTGAAATTTCTGGAATGAATTTAAATCAGGAAGAAATAATATTTTATTGATTAGTTGTCTCCTTTCCTGCTAAGGAAATCACTCATTTGCCTCTTGAAACCATACAATACTCCAATAAATATTCAAGAAAGACTCAGTGGTAGGTTATTTCATTAACAAGAAGACATAGACAAGGCTTGATGTGCTCTACCTGTCTTGGCAGGAAGTTTAAAGTACAACTTGAAATGTATGGAAAGACCTTGCCCAAGGCTACAGATACAAATGATTGCCTATGTGGAAAAGATTTTTTAATCAGTAGATTATATAACAAGATGGTAAAATTCTTGCTTGTTTAACAGTTTGAAAAAGCATTCCTGTAGGTTATTTTATTTGGAAATAGTAAAAAATGTCTTTCCAACTTCCCCCTGGCTCTGGTCTCATTTATTTTAACCCCTGATTCTATGGTAAATGCATCCTTTGCTAAAACAAATTAAATTGCAATTCTCTTAAGTGTTTTTTTTAATCCAATTGGGATAATAACAGATTAGGAAGGAGACAGTACAATTCTAATTTTAGGTTCTATATCCTATTTTAAAATGTTGCATTCCAAGGCATCAACTCCCTTGACGATTTTTAATGAAAATTTTTTAGTAGAATGTGAACAAGAAAAAGGCATTTTATCGTTAACATATATTTGCAAGATATCTTATCTCTGGAAGATTCTGTTATGAATTATTGTCCTGTTGGATTTAGTGTGTAAACTTCATGAACAAGGAATTGTCTAGAATATTTGGGGATTTTGTGACAGAAATATTTCTGATTTCTGCTTTGCACAAAGGTTGTTTTTCTGTTCAGAGGAGAAAGTTGTGGGGCTAATGCCAATTTTAATAATCAAATATTTTGTTGAAACCAATAATTATCAAATATTTCTTTTAGCGAAGTTTTTAGAGGAGTCATTATAGTTTTCAGTCAACTATGAAATTGACTCATGATCTTCTAGTCATGTCACTGAATTCTTAGATAGCCTTCTCAATTTCATGAATAGCAAAACAGAGATGATATATTAAGATCTGATGTGATTTTCTGGGAATGCTGACTTGACTTGGTATAGAATATGGAAACAAAATTATTTTCCAAGTAGCTCTGATACCTTTTCTTCAATTTCAACATACCCCAATTTTTTTTCTAGGGCTAATTTTGTTAACACTGGGGTTAAGGAAAATTAAAAAAATAGCATAAATAAGATAAATCACTGCAAATGCCTCTCCCAGAAGTATTTCAGTGGGAAAATATAGGAGCAAAAAAGAAAACTAAATGGAATAAACGTTTATTCCCAAAAGAGGAAACAGTTGAGAAATATAAATTTTAAACAATCACCATAAAAGGGGGTGCAAGAATAAAATGAGGAGGTATATCAAAAAGTGCCTTATTTTGGGGCGTGTGGGGGGTTCAATTGGTTAAGCATCTGATACTTGATTTCAGCTCAGGTCATGATCTCAGGGTTGTGGGATCGAGCCCCAAGTTGGGCTCTGCACTCAGCAAGGAGTTTATTTGTCAATATTCTCTCTCTCTCTCTCTCTCTCTCTCTATATATATATATATATATATATATATATATATAAAACTGCCTCACATTTTAATATATTATGATTAAGCAACAGAAATTAACCATAGTTACTATTTCACCTGCAGTTATCTTTTTTACCCAGTTCTCTTGTCCATATTCTCAATCAGGATAGAAAAATACTGAATTCATATAATCAAACTGTCTCTGTACTAATCAGCACTTTTTCATTTTGCATTTCAAATGTCTGCATGTGTAAAATAACACCAACTAGAAGAAAAAAAACAACTTTGGCCAAAAGTTTTCTATTTCTACAACCAAGCACCCTCTAATTTTTAAACAGATTTTATTCATTTATTCATGAGAGACACAGAGAGGCAGAGACATAGGCACAGAAAGAGAAGAAGGTTCCCTGTGGGGAGCCCTATACGGGACTTAATCCCAAGACCCTGGGATGACACCTGAGCTAAAGGCAGATGCTCAACCACTGAGCCACCCAGGTGCCCCAACCATGCACCTCTTGACACACGTTGGCTAAAATGTCTCAAGCCTGCGTGTCCTAACATTGCCCCATCTGTTTTGTTTTGGAACAGGTGGTGTCCATGTAATGTAAATTAAAGGGTAAGCAATAGCTGGTTGTTTTCTGTTCGGAGCATCAAGCAACGCCATCCACTATTTGGTCTACATCTGTGACTGTTAGGACTCTGGCTTTTCTGGGTCTCTGGTCGATGGTGGGGTATTTCGAAGGCTGGGAGGATTAGGAGTCATTGGAAGAGTCTTGCCTTAGAAAGAGTTCCTTAGAATCAGAACACAGGGAGCTAGTGCCATTAGCTGGATGACTTGCTTCAGAGGGGTCAACAAGGGCTTATTAAGGCTCTAGGGGAAGAGCTAACGTGGAGCACAGAGAGGGTGAATAGCAGCCCTGAGAGGCTGGAACAGCAGGTTTGTAGAAATCCCCAGGGAGAGAGAGGCCGGAGTGGGGCTGGAGGACAAAGCAAACTACAGACATTGCTGGGCTTTGTAGCCTTGAATCTTTAAAGCTACAGGAATCTACTGGAGAGATTTTAAAAAGGATAGCAACATGATAATAAGCAGTATGTTTTAGGATACAGACTGCAATAAAAAAAAAAGGGGGAAAAATGCACTGAGGTTGGGATAAAAACAGAACGAGAGAAGTCAGAGAGGAGTCTATTGTATTTGCCCAGCTGAGAGATTGTGATAGCTTAGAATCAGGTGATTTCAGAAGAGACGGGGAAATGTTAAAGAGATAATATTGACAGAACATTTTGGTCCTCCACGGCTACCGATAGCTGCTGATTGAGGTGCACTTGAGAGCTCTAATCGCTGCAGATCTGAAAGGCTCGTTTTTATGTGCTCATATTAAAACATAGCACAAGAGAGGCTTCCTTCTTAAGAAATCAGCGCACATGCCCAAGTCTTTGGTTAAGCGACATTTCTAGTTGTTCTGAACGCGGAGACCATTACTTCCAATCTTCAGGCTGGAGCTTCTGTTGAGCCTTCTTCCTTGTTTCAATAGGAAATTTCAAACTTAGACTCAGTTGGCTCTTTGTTCCCCTTTTGGGACGCCCATATCTGAACACCAACTCAGCAAAATGTTTGTGTTTTCTGCCTCACTTGTGCCTGGCATGATTACCAAGCAAAGGACCCCAAATGTTCCCATTGTTTATAGAGCAGGTCCAGAGCTGGGGTCCACTTGGGTTGGTGCAATGACTGGTAAGGAAATCGTCTCATGACTGAGGAAGGATGGTGAGAAAGTTCCTGAGAGTCTCCAGCCTGCTTCGAGATGCAAGGATACTGCTGCATGCTTTTGCTTCTCCAGCCAGGACACTCTGTTGTTGGGAAAGCAGTGTCTTTTGAGAGCCAAAAGATAGGGGAGAGCTTGGTTCTTGTCTCAAGAATGTCAAAGAATGAATCTTGGGGACAACAGAGAGGGAGCAAAGAGGTAGAAGCTTATTAAGCAGAGGTACAGAGAAAGCTCTCAGGAGTGAGAGGGGTCCTGACAGGGTTGCCCCTGAGGGCTTTTAGGGTCTGTCTTTTATAGGAAACTGACCAGGGAACTTGGTGAATTTCTTGTCAATATCAGGGTGGATATTTAGGACAAACATGGTGGACTGGTAACTAACCATCTTAATAACTGACAAGATGTTCTTATAAATATCATGAGTCCAAACAAGGTGTTCCCTGCTTTCTGGTGACTATCTCCTCTGTAATACTTCTCTACATCTGGGATTTCTGTGAGCCTAGTTGGGTAGCCCATGGCCTTGAGATTCTTGTGCCGTCTTGGTTTGAGCAGGGACTATTGATAACCCCTTATGACATATTCTTCATGGCCTGGTGAGTTTCTGTGATTACATAGTAGCCATTCGAGGGGGACACTCCCTCACATTTTGGAGCTAGGGAGCCAGGTTTATTTTTTTCTGTTTTTACTGTCTTATCTCTGTTTTCTTGGGATGGGTAGCAGCCTGACTGCAGGGCCTTTCCCTTATCTTTCCCTGCCTAGCCCCATCTGCTCCTAATTCATTCCTACATCAACACCACAAAGACTCTATGTAATTTATAACTATGATTATAGTCTGTCCTCACTGCAAACCTAGGAAGAGGTTTTGATATTTTGTTCACATTTAAAACCTGAGGAAAGTGGGTCACAGGAAATTTAAATAATATTTTTGATGGCATGGAGTTAATTTGGATAGTAAAAGTGGAAGACCTTGTGAGAAAGCTACTTGGCATAATGTAATAAAGCCATTAAATTTTCATAAGGAGATCTCTAAACCTATCTCAAGAATCCAAATCAATGCTGTAGAACGATCTAACATTCATAATTTCCTTATGTTAATTTTCCTTCTCAAAATTACATGCTCCTCTACCTCAAGTCCTGCTTCAATTATTACTTCCCAGTGCTTCTTATTTGCTGATAAGTAAAAGTAATGAAGTTCTCTGTTAAAATTTATGTATATATGTACTAAACAGTTCATGCTCTTTGTAGGATATCAAAAAATGCATTCAATAAAAAAGGTACAAGGCATCCACATAATGTGAGCACTACCAAATAACCCTATGGAATATATTCATCCTAATATCTTCATACAAAACCATATAAATGTTTAGGGTTTTTTTGTTTTGTTTTGTTTTAATTTGTATTTGTTTTTGTTTTAGTTTTTCTTTGTTTTCTTTACAAATGGGATCATGTGATAAATACCAATTTCTAACTTTTTTTTTCCATCCAACAATATACTGTGAACATTATTTAGGTTAGCATGATGTATATATCTACAGAATTGTTTAACAACCGTGTGGTTCCCCCACACAATTTCTGACACTATAATATTTGCTTTGGTTGAGTTGTCAGTAACTTTAGGCAAAGGTATACTATGTTACCACATAAACTTAAAAAAAAAAAAGAAAGAAAGAAAGAAAGAAAGAAAGAAAGAAAGAAAGAAAGAAAGAAAGAAAGAGAAAGAAAGAAAGAAAGAAGAAAGAAAGAAAGAAAGAAAGAAAGAAAGAAAGAAAGAAAGAAAGAAAGAAAAAGCCAAACTAAGGGGAGGTATGGACCAAACGTGCAGACACATAATGCCATCGAGAATGACCATGCCACTCCAAACCCAACTGCACAACATCCGACTTCAATAACTACTGTTAGTCATTCTCACTCCGTAGGCTAACACTTCTAACAAGCTTTTCCTTTCAAATTTTACTAGTTGCAGATTTTTATTTTCTTACTCCATCTAGTCAACTCATAAGCAAATTCTTTGCAACCAATTTCCAATGTCCATTTCTGCGGCCTTGCTTTTTAAACTTTCCCTGGGGCATTAGTTATTCTTCTCTGTATACATTTAAAGGACAAATTAGAGACCTTGATCACAGACTTTATCATTCTAACATGTTAATTTCATCCAGAAGGTTGCTTGTTCTTTTAGCACCTGGCAATGTTTTATTCATTGTTGCTTTGGCAGCACTCCTGCAATGTCTGGCATGGAAGGGCAATGTGTTTCCACAGGCCAAGAATGTTCTGTCATTTACAAGACTGATAGATACTTAGCCATCACACACCCATACCTTGTATAAATGGTTAAAGTATTAAAATACTTTTATTCTCTGTAGAACAGCAATTGTTCTAAGTTCCCAAATATTCCCCTGGATTCTCCCCACCTCCAAAATTCTCCTAGGGAGCCCTAGAACTTCTGTGTGATCAAGGCTCTCCATGGTTAATAATGACACCAAAAAAAGACTTTTAGATACAACCTGCTCCATGGCGTGTCATGGTCTTTTCCCATGGTTCTGTGACTCTTCAACCTGAGAATTTCTTAACAACAATGCTGCTCACACATATGTCACATTGTATTTCCTAGTGGACTGTTAACACATAACATAGAATATTTTTAGAGCTTTAAGAAGATGAGGTTGGTTGTGGTGTGGGTAGTAGTTAGTTGTTTTACTTGGGTTTTGTTTTGGTTTTGTTTGTATGTTTTTTCCCCTTCATTTTAGGAAAACTCACAAGATATATTTTTTCTTCTTCTTTTTCTTTTTTTTCTTTCTTTCTTCTTCTTCTTTTTTTTTTTTTTTTTTTTTTTTTTTACTATTTTACTCATCCCCCCAACACCTACCTCTGGGAATCCTGTTTGTTCTCTATAGTTAAGTCTGTTTCTTGGTTTGTCATTCTCTTTCTTTTTCGTCTTTGTTCATTTGTTTTGTTTTGATTCTTATTTTCCACATATGAGTGAAATCATACTGTATTTGTCTCTCTTGGACTGACTTATTTCACTTAGCATTTTATTTTCTCACTTCATCCATGTCTTTGCAAATGGCAATATTTCATTCTTTTTTATGACTAATATTTCATTGTATGAATATACCACTCTTCTTCATCCCTTCAACTATTGATGGGCACTTGGGCTGCTTCCATAATTTGGCTATTTTAAATAATGCTGCTCTAAACATCAGGGTGCATGTATCCCTTTGAATTAGTGTTTTGCATTCGTTGGGTAGTGCAATTACTGGATCATAGGGTAGCTCTATTTTTAACTTTTTGAGGAACCTCCATACTGTTTTGCAGAGTGGCTGCACCAGTCTGCATTCCCACCAACAGTACAAGAGGTTCCTTTTTTCCCCACACCTTTGCCAACACTTGTTGTTTCTTGTTTTGTTTGGTTTATTTTTGTTTTGTTTTGTTTTTTAACCATTCTGACAGGTGTGAGGTGATATTTCATTATAGTTTTTTAAGATTTTATTTATTTATTTTAGAGAGAGAGTGAGTGACAGAGAGAACATGAGAGATGGGAAGGTCAGAGGGAGTAGCAGACTCCCTACTGATGGGGGAACCTGATGCAAGACTCAATCCTGGGACTCCAGTATCATGACCTGAGCTGAAAGCAGACACTTAACTGACTGTGAGTCAATCGGGCACCTCATTGTAGTTTTGGTTTGTATTTTACTGTGGATGAGTGATGTATCTTTTCATTGTCTGTTGGTCATCTGTATATCTTCTTTGGACAAAATATTTTTTTGAAAATGACAGCATTTTCTCTGTCCCAGTCAACTGCCGAACTATAATCATCTATAAATTCTGTGCACGCCCAATACTGATCAAACCTTATAAAAGTCACTTAATCTTTTGTTGAGTGGTTTCTATTAGATGAATAAATGGAGTACAAGGTATGCTGGGGTTCCTTGCTCCTTTTGAATCCCTGGGCTGAATTCAGTAGTGCAGGAGTAACTGGTGACTTTTGAGATATAAAAGCAATAGGTTTGTGAATAGATATGAATCATTTTTTTTTTAGAGTACTGGACAGTTTTGTGATCCTTGCCACTTTGGACTTTAGACTTTCAAAAGTTTAGTCTTAGTCAACATAAAACAAGCTGCGACCACTTGAGACACTGAAAATAATTCTGAGAATTAGTTGTATATAAACAACTAGTTTATCCTATCATACAAAAATTTTCAAACATATGGTAGACTAGTTTCAGCTCATTGATGTTTTTATTACATTATAGCTATTCATGTATACAGTGCTTTTTTAAAAAGCTGGACTGAGCTATAATTGATTTACAAATAAATTACACATTTTCAGTGTGTACAATTTGGTGAGTTTGGAGATGTGGAAACATCAGTGATAGCATAATAACAATCTATCCATTATATTTTAAACTTTTCCTATTTCCTTTGGGATTTGGAGTTTTTTTGTTTTCATTTGTTTGTTATTTTAATACAGTAATTTTTAAAACAGTGAGATACAGTCCTGTATTACATGTGATTCTTTTTCTCATTAATAAATCTGAAATCTCAATAATCTTTATTTTTAGAACTACATTGAGATCTTTATTCCACCTTGAAAATATGAAGATAAAAGTGCAATCTTTTGGAATGCCGTATAATCTTGTTTCCTTTTCAAAAATTCTCTGAAGATATTATCTTATAATTCAGTTATCAAGTTTACTAATGAAGTTAAACATCATTTTTGTATTCATTAACCATTTTTATTTTCCCAGATTTAGTTTGGATCCAGCTATTACTTCCAGAGGACTTAGAGTGGGTGCAGGGAGAAGGAAGATGAAAAATAAAGTGAGATTTTGACGTGTGATTAGAAGAATAGAGTGGAGAGAATAGGATGGGGTTGGGGGGAGAGATAGTAACCCAGACCTTCCTTTGCAGTTGCCTCACATCTTTTCCCCTAGGTGAGATTCTATGATTACCCTCCACTCAATTCTTTCAGGGCCACATTCATTATTTTAGAGCTTGAGTACTTTTAACTCTAAAATGATTTATTTTGAGGGACACCTGGGTGGCTCAGTTGGTTAAGCATCTGATTCTTGATCTAAGCTCAGGTCTTGACCTCAGGGTCATGAGGTCAAACTCCGTGTTCAGCTCCACACTGGCTGTGGGGTCTACTTAAAAAAATAAAATCAAATAAAATGATTTATTTTGAGCAGCATCCCATTTCCTAATAATCTTTCCTAGAGGGATTCCAGTGGATGAAGGTTTATTTTGTACCACAGAGTTTTCACAGGTGGAGCATTTGATCATGGGGTATTGATGAAATGATTATTATATCTCACTTTTAAATAAAATATCACTGTGAATACTACATTTTATCATTGCTGATAACAAATTCTTGAAAATGGACTATTATATTTTGCTTATATATTGTAATTACTACTTTATTATTTTTAAACTGTTTTTAATTCCTGGTAATGGACATTCTTAAACAAAAATTGTTTTATACCCACAAATGTTAAGTATTCAGAATCATCTAAGGAAGAGACAATATTTCTGGCTGCCAGGAATATTAAAATCCCTAGAAAATTATATGTAAGATTAGCAAATATTAATTCTCTAAGTTCTCCTGAAGTGCACATAAATTATCAGTTTACTTTGTAGAAATAGGCTCAGCAATTTTCTAAATACTAACTTGGTTTACCCAAGAAAAGTGCACTAACTATGGGACATGTGTATACCAGTATAAATTACTGATATCATATACTCCCACTTTTTGACAAAGTCATTGCCTGCATTTTAACTGTTAAACACTCACCCTGTGTATGAAGCAAAGTACAAATTCTATTCATCTAGTTTACAATTTATATATAGTAGTTACAGAAATTATTTTGGGTGGATAAGGCTAGTTTCCTCAATCAAATTTTCTGTGGACTCTCTCCCCAACCTTATGTTCATTGCTATGGGTAAATAAAGTTTTCTTACTAAAAATATTACTTGGGGGTTATGAGGAAATATTGACAATTTTCCTTCCTATGATTGTTCCTGAGGACTTCTAATTGAAACGTCATATTTTATCTGAATACCTGTGAAAGAGAATTCCAATCATAAAAGTGACATAAAGTTTTAAGCAGAAAAAAAAAAAAAAGAAATTCTAATTGATTTTCAAATTTCCTGCTCAATTTTTTTCCTTAGATATTTCTAATCTTCAAAATATTTGGTAGCTGGATTACAACTTTTTAAAGGCATTATTATAAAAGTAGCTCTTGGGAGAAGTCATGTTCTGAGTCTATTGTTAGCAGACCCCAACATTTCCATAGTTGTTTTCTGGCTATCCATCATGAGATTGAAGATCTACAGAGTTATTTTATTTACTTTTGTGTAATAATAAGCTTCTATTTTCAATGTGTATTTGTATATGATATTTTTATGTCTTTTTTGTTTAATGAAGTATTTTTACAAGCTGTATTTTGCATTTTATTTTAATGACCTTAAGAAGAACTATCAAACTTTGTTTTTAATTTGCTCTCAAAAATATTCAGATTAGAATTTGCATTTACCAGTTCACTGTGTTGGTAATAATCAGCAGAATGAAATGGTAAATACAAGGAAATGCATCTTTTATGGCTGGATAAACCCATCAATAGGAACAACAACAAAAAAAAAGACTGCCTCTCTTTTTTTAATAAGCCTGAGAAAGCATCTGTCTTACTATAAACAATATACTTCACCAACCATGTAGGAATTTATTTCCATTGTCATGATTTAGTTAGTTGAAAAAATAGCTTTTACCAGCTTGCAAGTTACTTATTGTTCTTATTAAAGGGAGTTTTTCTTTCTAGAAGTCAATAGACTGCAGTAGATAGTAATTTTATATGGTAGAGATTCTAAAGCTAGTGTCTCTCTATTTCTTCAGTGCTTAGATATCATCAACATAAAAATAGTTAAGAGAACCGATGTCTTATAAAAATCCTCTCAATATATGCAGCATGGAAAAAGACTGAGAATTTGAAATCTAGAAATAAGACGTTTTGTTATTGTCCAAGTTGAATCAAAAGTAGAGCTAATTGCAAATGGAAATGGAGAAGGGACCTTATTCTACTAGCATGTGGCAAAAAGATATTATAAGAAAATATAGTTATGTTACCAAGAAATGTAGAAGTTTCCTTTAACCTACTGTTAAAGTTGAGATATTTTATTAACACTAATTCAAGGGTTAGGAGTTCAACAAACTGGATATTCCTATGACAAGATTATATATTTTACAATACAGGCAAAGACGATTACCAACATGTTAGATATATTTCAATATATGGGTATGTTACGAAGTTAGGGAAGACTTGTAGATGATGTAACATTTAATGAAATTTTGAAGAACAGCCTTTGAGTGGTTAGATAAAATATAGGAAATACTATGTATGACAATAAGCATAGAGGATTATTTGAAATATTAAGTAACTGTTACATTTTGGAGGGCTATTGATAAAAGCAAAGAAGAATACATTTTAAGGAAGTAGTAATATAAATATGAATCACCGGGCATCTGACTTACAGACTTAAACACTTAATTATGTAGGAAATAGTATGATTGTACATTATCGTGGGTAACTGCAAAATAGACCATCCCAAAATAGTGACTTCAAACAACAGCCAGTGTTTTGTTTTGTTTTATTTTGTTTGTTCACAATTCTGTGACCCCATAATTTAGGCTGTGCTCAGCTTTTGTTTTGTTTTTTTTTCTTCTTTTTTGAGTTTGTCTGGGGTCCACATGGCTATAGTTATGGCTCTACAGGTTGATTTAAGGGCATAAGCTGAACCTTCTTTTTCCTGATCCTTGCACTCTTATACTCCTGGGGTTCCAACTGAAATTCTCATCAGGCAGCCCTACATTCCAAGAGGGCAGTGAAATGGGGCGTGACAGTTCTGAAATCTGGACAGACACAAGATGCCAGATCCCCTCCTTTAAGGAAAGGGAATGTTCCATAATGAGGAGGAAGTTCTTATCCTTTGGTTCCTTAACTCCTATCTGTATATTTTTTGTTTTGTTTTGTTTTATTTTGTTTTTTATAATTTTTTTAAATTTTTATTTATCTATGATAGTCACAGAGAGAGAGAGAGAGAGAGAGAGACGCAGAGGGAGAAGCAGGCTCCATGCACCGGGAGCCCGATGTGGGACTCGATCCCGGATCTCCAGGATCACGCCCTGGGCCAAAGGCAGGCGCCAAACCGCTGGGCCACCCAGGGATCCCTTGTTTTGTTTTTTAACTCTTGACAAAGCATCTGGTTCTTTGCTTTGGACTTTTTTCCCCTTCATATGGATAAGAAATGCTCTGTATTTATTTAAAGCTAATTAGCCTTTTCAGTCAGTTTCCAGTTCATAGAGGCCTGAAGACCAGAAGTTTTTTGTTTTTTTTTTTTTTTTTCCCTTCATTTGGGAACTTTCTTGTTCTTTTAGTCCAATCTATAAAACTCCCTCATAAACACTAAGGACATTCTATATATCAGGTTTTAAGTCATTTCATCAGACCAAACTTAGATGAAGAGTTATTTTGGAAATTGGCATCTATCTACTTTTGGTTGATGTGTCTGGGTGTGGAGGAACAACATCCATAATATTCTCAGAAACCTTTCACCCAGTTGAGAACATCTGGGCACTACTGTAAATCCTTCTGAGGTCTTAACTAAACTTTTTGTAGCCATACCTTGATTCTGATCTTTAGGGAAACTGTTTCTTCGAAAATTTCTTGCAGCCTGAAGCATCTAGAAATAAGAACAGTGTTATTTTCCAAGCTAGCCAATACTAGCATTATCCATACTTCCTTTTGTTCTATTTAAAAACTGACTTTATTATTATTATTATTATTATTAATTATTATTATTATTAGTTTAGTTTATCACTGGCTGTACATTATAGAAAATGGAAGCACACATTGGTACATTCTACACTGTGTCTATGGCTCTCCTTAGCTGAGTTCTTTGTTTTTAATATTTTATTTATTGATTTGAGAGAGAGAGAAGAAGTGCACAAAAGGAAGAATAAAAGGTGAGGGAGAGGGAAAGAGAGAACCTTGAACAGACTCAACACTGAGCTCAGAGCCCAACATTGGGCAATCTCATGACCCAGAAGCCATAACCCCAGTCAAAACCAAGAGTCAGTTGTTTAATCAACTGAACCACCCTGGCACCCCTCCTTAGTTGGGTTTTTAATGTAAGTTACAGAATATAAAATGCAGATGGTCCTTTCTCTGAACCTCAAAAGTCCCTTTGCCATCTTTCATCAACAATTTGGATTCCATTCTAGCCGTGGCCGGTGGCATCCATTTGCCACCAATGCCAAAAGCAGTGTAACCAATTTTAGATTTTTGTTATGGCAACATCCATTTCTAAGCATGAATTTCAGTATTGCTTGTATTTCTGGGTAAAAACTACATAATTCTTAGTGTTTTAAAAAGAGAAACATTTTATTTGTTCATGATTGTGTGGAATAGCAGTTTTCCTGGGCACAGCTGGATGGTTCTTTTCATGGTTTTACTGGGGGACATACATGCAGCTGTACTGAGATGGTGGCTCATAATGAGGCCAATTGATATAGAAAGCTATGGTTGGGTCAGTCTCTACTCCATAGGATTTTATTCTACAACAAGCTATTCAGAGCTTCACATATTAGTGTTATGCTCCAAAAGAGCAAAAGCAGCAGCTGCAAGTTTCTTGAGATATAAACTCAGAAGTTGTGAAACCTCACTTCTGTAACATTCTATATTAAATATAAGTCACAACGTCAGCCCCCATGCAAGCATCGGGAAATATATTCCTCCAACCCTGCATAGGCACATGTGCTCACTCTCTCAGAAAAACAAAACAAAACAAAAACCTTAAAAAAAAAAAAAAAAAAAAAAGAAAGAAAAACTGAAGATCGGCTCCCAGCTCAAGCTCAAACAATATATGTCAGATACTTAAGATCAATTTTTGATGACTTTTGAATTTCTATTATTTTATCTAAATAACATGAGAAAGTATTTGGAAGCAGATTTTTCTCCTCACCTTGGCCTTCATTGTCTCATCTTCACCCCATGAGGCTTCACAATAAGCTTCACTTAATGGCAAAAACAAACAAACCCATAACAAGAACACAATAATTATAGTAACTAACTTCTAGTATGGAGAGGAACATTAAATGCTGTCTTACTAATACATTTCAAAAATTAAATTTAAAAAAAGCCTTTTAAGAAATACAGAGAAAACCAGCATATTACTTATTAGGAAAACAAAACAAAACAATGATTTGAATGACAGTGAATTTCTTATTAGAAACTCTGGGAGTCAGAAAAAAGTGGCACAATATTTTTCAAGTGCTAAAATAAAAATCAGCATAAATCCACAGTCCTAAAACCAGTGAAAATATTAGGTGTGACAAGTTAGGGAAGACATTCTCAGAGGACGGAAGAGTAACACAAGTTGTTACAGCAGACCTCTCCTAAAGAATGGCTAAAGTTCTTTTTTTTTTTTAAAGATTTATTTATTTACTTATGATAGACATAGAGAGAGAGAGAGAGAGAGAGAGAGGCAGAGACACAGGAGGAAGGAGAATCAGGCTCCATGCCGGGAGCCAGACATGGGACTCGATCCCAGGACTCCAGCATCGCTCCCTGGGCCAAAGGCAGGCGCTAAACCGCTGAGCCACCCAGGGATCCCCAGAATGGCTAAAGTTCTTAAACTGAAAGAAAATAATTTTTAAAAGAAACTTTGAAACATCAGAACAAAGAACATTGTAAGCAAACATATGGGAGTATACATTAGGCTTTCATTCTCCTCTTGAGTTTTTGAATCATGTTTGACAGTTGCAGGAACAATAATAGTACTATCTAGTGGATTTCTAAATGTAACTTGAGAAAAGCTTTAAAGCGATTATAAATGAGAGTAAAGAAACTTAAGAGGAGCAGAAGTTCCTACACTTGATTCAAGCTGGTGAAGTAAAGACACCAGTGGCCTGTAATAAGTAATGTAAGTATATTGTAATACTTAAAGCAAACAGCCAAAAGTTGTACAAAGAATTAGAATCAAGCATACTACAGATAAATAAAAAATTCAAGCAACCTACAGAAGGTCAGAGAAAAGTGAGAGAAGTGAAAGGGAAAGAGAAGAAAAAAAAAAAAACCCACTAAAATGGCAGACCTTAAGTCTAGCAAATCAATGATTATTACTCAAAGTCTGGGATTGGCAGAAGGGATTAATAAAGCCTTCACTATGCTGTGCACAAGAAACTCACTCCAGACGTAATGATATAAGCAGGTTGAGGGTAAAAGGATGGAAAATGATATTTCATGAACATTTTAATAAGAAAAAAAAAACAGGAGTGGCTCTGTTAATCTTAAATAAGTCTCTAATTAATATTACACCACAAAGCTAAGAAATTTACCAAAGTTGAGTGAGGGGCATTGTATACTGATAAAGGGTTAACACAGAAGAAAAGTCACTAATCCTAAGTGTGTATACATTAAACGCAAGAGATGGAAAAATAAGTGAAGCAAAACTGGTAGAGCAAAAAGGAGAAACAGAAAAGCCACATTTATAGCTAGAGAGCACCACACCTATCTCTCCACAACCGATGGACGAACTAGAAAGAAAATCGGCAAAAACGCGAAAGAACTGCATAATATCATCAACCAACAGCATCTACTTGTTCTAATAAAGATGTAGAGTATACTTCACCCAGACAGCAGAACACATATCCCTTTCAAGCGCCAAACAAATATATCAAGATAGACCATAATCCGACTAGTAAGGTGAGCCTCAGTACATTTAGCAGAAATGAAATCATGCAGAATATGCCCTCCAATAACAGTGAAATTAAACTAGAAATCAATAGCAAAAAGATAACAAGAAAATCTCCAAACACTTGGAAACTAAACTACACATTTATTAATAACCCATGAGTCAAAAACGGAGGCTTAGGGAAATGACAAATCCGTTGAACTGAAAGAAAATACAAACTACACATGTTAAAATTTGTGAAATACAGCTAAAGAATTGCTGAGAAAAAAAAAATTACTAGCACTGAATTCATATATGAAGGGGGGAAAATATCAATCATCTGAGACCCCACTACAAGAACATAAAAAAAAGGATTAAGTTATAACAATACAAATTGGTGAGAGAGACCCCCTGACATACATGGGCATAGGTTATAAGCAGATAATTTCCTCTAGATCAGAATCTAATAACCACTATATATACAGAAAAATGATCATCCTCACAGCAGTAATTAAATAAATGCAAATTAAGAGAAAATACAATTTGTTAAGCTAATGAAATGATTAAAAAATTGATTTGCAGATCCACAGACATGTTGGAAAAACATTTATTATTTTCCTTTAGCTGAAGAAACGGACATTAAAATGCATATTGTAAATTTGTAACTATCTTATTCTCAAAATGAATTTGACAACCTGTATAAAAAGCTGGGAAATACCTGTAATTCTTAGCATAATATGTGTTCTTCCATGAATCTTAATGCAATAATCTAATTGTAGCAGAGCTTTACATGTAGCTGTATTAATCATAGTGCTATTTATAATAATAATAAAGGCTAATACATATTGATGGTTTAATATGGGCAAGACTTTACTATAAAACCTTTATGTTGTGGAAAGGCGATTAATGCTCCTCAAAAGCATGTGAACACATAACTTATGACAAATTAAAGCCTTACAAAATGAGATAGTTTGGTTTCTGAAAGTAATAGAAGAAACTTTCAGTGATGCATGTCAGATTTGATGTGAGTGGGAAATATATTTTTCTTCTGCTAAGCCCCTGCAATTTCGGTGGGTGTGTTATTCTAGCATAATTTTGCCAGACCAATACACTATACCAACTCCTACAGTCTGTCAGAAAACCCTAAGAGGTAGGTGCAATAATTTCTTCATGTTATATTTGAGGAAATTAAGATATTATGTGATTTTAAAAAAATAATCAATGGCAATCAAATAGAAGAAAATCATATCCAAGGAATGGCTTTATCCAAAGATAGTTGTCTTAGCTATTTTAACAACTGCTACTGTTGAGAACATTTCAAGTTCAATAGATATGGAATTAATACACAATCGATGTCTATTCTATGTGCTGGAATCTTATGCAGCCATTAGAACAATTTCTCTGATTTGGCTTTGATAAATTTTGAAACAAAGTTAAAAATGTAGTTTTAAAGAACAGATGTACACTGTATAAAATCTTTTTAGACTATAACTAAAAGTTAAGTTCCAGGCTTAGTAGAAACATATACTAATATAAATTAAGATTACTTCTGCTTAGAAATACCTAGAAAAGAAAGGTAATATATAATAAACATTATTTTGAATGACTATCTGAGCTTACAAGAAAGGAAAACCGTGAGCCCAGAAATAAAAAGAACTGTTCATCCCACACAAAGTGGGACCATTAGCAGGACCTGTCACTGCCAAGCTGATGTGATTAATCACCGAGAGCCTTTGATATTCATGCCCACATAAGGAGAAGTGATGGGACACGTGTCTCCAAGTCAGGGGGTATGAACTGACAGATGCCTCCAGAGCCCAGCATCTTAAAGGAATAAATCTTACTAGAAGAGTAAAAACAAAAACAAACAAACAAAAACAACAACAACAACAATAAAAACACAAAGCAAAACAAAAAACCCACCACCACCAAAAAATCGCTCAAAATACAAACACAACAAAATAAACCTAAATGAAAAACTCATCTTTCAGCAAAGGTAGAATGGAATAAATGTCTTCTTCTACCTCTAATCTGACCAACAAAAACAGTTGCTAAATATATGAAAGCTTAAACTTGTATTTCATGTGGCAAGTGGTTAGAAATTTATACCATATTTGTGTGCTGAAAAATCTCAAGATGCAAAAGTCACAAAACAGGACAGGTTGGTGAAAATCCTGTAGCTACAAAGAAATAAAGGCAAATGCTCTGGAGAGATTCTCCCTCCAAGCAGGAGAAGAGGGATTCTTACAGGGAATAACAATAGCAATTGCTGTAGATTATGCAAATGTCTAGTCACACATTAAAAAAAAAAAAAGTGCAAAAATCACATGTAGGAATAAACTTCCATGAGCGAGAATTGGCAGATACACTGTGATCATGATTGGTTTCATGTTTATAAAATTCAAGAACAAGGTACTATGAAAGAAGAACATGCTTTTAAAAAATGGAATAATTGCACAAACGGGATTAAATAGCAAAAAGATAATTCAAATAGATTAAACAGCAGCTGAAACACTTTTAATGAGAGAACTAGTGGATTTGTAGAATGATAGAGGGAAATCACTAAGAATGCAGCATGAGGATTAAGATGTAGAAGAGAGGAAGAGAGTCCTTCATGAATCTTACTGGATTTCCAAACACAGGTAAAGGAGTTGGGCAAAAAACTTTTTAAGATAATGGCCCATTTTTGTGTGGTAGGATGCAGTAAAGCATTTCTCAGATCCAACATGCTCAGTATATCCTTAGCAAGAAGAGAAAAAGTACACAAGTAACTCAAAACATTACAAAATACCAAAGAAGAAATTAGAAATTTAAGGAAATGCAATTACACTGATAATAGACTCCTTAACAAGGCATACTGAGGAAATTCTGGATAAAATATCTCTTAACATGCAATTCTATAAACTCACCTAAACTAAAATTCAAGTAAAAGGCTTAAAAAGGTGGGGAAAGACTAAAGAGGACTTGCCATTAACAGAGCCTCATCAGAAAGCTAATGAAAATGTACTGGGATGCCTGGGTGGCTCAGTAGGTTGGGCGAGCAACTCTTGGTTTTGGCACAGGTGATGTGTCTGGGATCTTGCCCTGCATCAGGCTCCCCACTCAGCAGAGCCTGATTGGAATTCTTTCCCTTTTCCTCTGCCCTCCCCCCACTCACAGGTGTTCACTATCTCACTCTCTCTTTCGGAAGTAAATACATCTTTAAAAAATGTACTTAGAAACAGGGAAGCTGAACCTAGGGTGGATGACAGAGATTATATTTAAGAAGCAATTGTGAGTAAAGAAAGTGATACGTTTGAGGGCAGATCTAATAAGCAAAAGTGATATAAACACACCTCGATATCAATAGTGACTCACTTAGAGGTGCATAGAAACAAGAGGATTATAAAGTACCATCTTAAGGTGACATACGAGAAATGAGAGGGTAATAGATATCTGAGCTTACAGAGGTCTGCAATGTGTCAAGGCAGGCAGACTATGAGCCTGGGTTTTGCTATCAAGCTAGTTATCATCTAGAAACAGAATATCGCATGGGACATCAGTGCGGAGCCTGCCCTTCAAGCAATTTGTCATGGCAAGGAGCAGCGCCTCCTTTGGGTAAAATCAGTGGTGCAGAAAGTTGTTAGTTTGGCGTACTTATGACTTCCCTACAGGTTAGTGCAGAGGCAGGAGCTGTCCCCAGAAACCACTTCTTTGGCACAGGAAGGGCTCATGGGTGGGCAGAGTGTATGTCCCCCATGATCGTCTCATAAATTTGTGGCATGACCAAGGGCACTTCTAGCTAAAGAAACAGCAGGCACCTCTGGATAAGCACAGCCATTTTTATGTCTTTACCTCTCATGCCTTCAAGGGCTCTGATTTGATAGAGTCAGAGATAGAGGGAAAGGAGGCTAAGAAAAGGCCTATGGATATAATCATCTCCCATTCTCCCACTGTGGTGTCTGAGACAGGTGAGTGGAGAATAATTGGGTTTGACATGAGATCAAAGCTTTAATTTAGAGCCAATAGATTTCTAACACTTGAAAGTGAATAGTAACTCTCTAAAACACATAACTGAAATTCGTAAGAAAACGATGGGTTCTTCCCAAAATGATGTCTTAGTTGAGGAAGGCACTTGTTACATGGAGTGTTTGAAGGATCAAAGGGAGGAACTTTCATGCATGTACGCAAGGAGACCTGTCCAGGGGTCTGGAGTCTCCATGAAATGGAATACTGAGTTAGAATACATGCGATTTAAGGAGTAATGTTTAATTTTGTAATTTTAAAAATAATATTTTGCAAAATCAGCTTGCAAAAGGATACATCCAGAATATCAATAATATAAAAACTTGCATACAAAATTGTACACACACACAAACATGCATAAGAAATTCTTGGTAATATGACAAATATATTACTATGTTTAATATAAAATCAACTCCAAAATTTAGCTATTTGTATTATTTTCTTTAGCATTTTTAATATTCACAAAAAATATCTAATAATTTAATATATACATTTTCACAGTATAAAGTGCATTGAAATTCTTGATAGTGGCTTAAGTATAGATCTATCTAATGATATTAGAAAATGTCTTAATTCTGCCTACAACACAAGATGGGTTTTGCAGTCTAATGCATTTTTAATAACAAAGCGGTGCATCCATCTACGGCCTATTCCTTCATGCATAGTAGGAGATGGTTATCGTCACATGCTATTAATTTAAGTGTTTATCAATGGAGTGAATGTAATTACCCTAAAACATTACTTATTTACCCTTAACTTTGTTAAAATCAATGTCACATATATTTATAATCTTTTTATCCAAAGGAACTTGTTGATAATAAAACCCACTCAAACAAATCACATAAAATCCAAAAAAGTATTCTAAAATACTATATTTTTGAGATATATTATCAGAGTTGATACTTTCTAAGTTTAATGCATCCTAAAGTTTAGATTATCAGAGTTTTTAGATAATAACTTCTTTTCCTTCCATGTTGCAGAGATTGATTTTCATTCTTACTCATACCTTTAGAATGAGCTTCCATTCTTGAGGCAGTTTAATTCATAGAATAGTGTCCTTCTTATTTTAATGGTGACATAGGATCATAAATATTTAAAATTTCAAGAGAATGAAAAATATCTAATTTTCCTCAATATAATAGAATCGATTCAAGAGGGAAATTGGTAAATATTACTACAGAAAATTAACAAGTGTTTTTCTCATAAATGGCAGCCCTTAACTATTTCATTAATAATGTATCTGGAGGAAATGAAGGTTCTGGAAGCCAACATAAAAAGTATAATTTTATGAAATGGCTCAGTGACTGACTGCCTTTATCCAAGGTCAAACTTCCCTGAAAATTTGAAGGCCTGAAATTGTGAAGTTCATAAATTTCAAGATTCATTTGCTCCTGACAATATGCCACCTCTTAGTTCAAAGGGAAAAAAATACATAATACATTTAAGAACTGAGGAATAAAGCTCAATAGAGTATTTAACTTTATATAGCTCTTTAAAATGAAAAATTTTTATGACTTAAGTGCAAGCTAGTAAAAAAAAAAATCATAAATTAATTTTTCTTTACTATAGACTTGGAGCTTTAAATGAAAGTTGAAAGTGGTCATAAAATGTTCTATTGGCCTCATACTTTCCAAACCACTAAAGGAAAAAAATATATATATTGGCAATAGTGCATAAATCCAACTGTGGACTTCTGTTCAGAAAACAAAATTTGAACATTAACACAATGTTTATAGGATAACACTAAATCTTTTGAAAGAATTGTAATCCAGAAAATCAGTTATTTTTATTAAAATTATAAATTTGTTTTTTTAGAAAATATGTCTTTTTAAATATTGTGTCTTCTCATTGCATTTATAACATAATTCACTCAATCACAGAATCCTTTTCTTCCAATGCTGAACTGAGAGATTGTCTATATTGTTTTGTCAATGCTGATTGATTACCACCTAAATATTACATTATGGAAAATCTCTCCTTAAGATGTTGGGAAGGAATATGTTGATTCCAAGTGGTTTTATGATAATATGTGTGAAAAGACTTAGCTCATCCTAAGTGAAATTAATCATAACAGATGAGGACAATTTTATCCCTATAATTGAATGCTTGAAAAAAAATGGGCTAATATATTATTTTGACATTCATTCCAGTCACACAACTTGGTCTTATAAAATTTGAGGACTATGATCTCTTCTTTCCTCTCTCCTTCCGGTTACATCCCTCTGTCATTCCCTTACCCTAATAGTTCTTTCTCAAAAAACAAAATTTATGAGATGCCTGGTATAGAGAAAAATGATGAATCTAATACAGTTTTGAGTCCAAAAGCCCTAAACTTTTGTGTATCTTCTGACTCTCAAATTTTATTGCTAGAAAATTAGAATAAGAACATAATCACAGAGGTGGCTAAGATATTGTCCCCAACTTTGTTTCATCAAGGAGCTGCCAATAATCAATAAGGAATTATTTAAATAAACTAGTCTTTCCAGGTAGTGTGATTCATTGGCTTCTGCAACCATTACAAGTATCATAAAAGGCTATGTACTAACATGGGAAGATGTTACCGGTACTTTTAAAATCGACAATAATTAAAATTATTACATACAACAAAGATGTTCTTCAATAGGTGGATGGATATACACATATGAGTACAATGAAATACTACCCAGCAATAAGGAGAACAATCCATTCATTCATTCAAGAGTGAATCTTGAATATGCTTTGCTAAGTGAAAGAAACCAGAACAAAAAGGTTTTATACTGTATAGTTCCATTTGCATAACAATTTGGAAAAGCAGTGCATGATGAAAATCAAGAAATATGCTTGTGTGATGGGTTTTGTCCACATGTATCCTTCCTTTACCCTTATAAAGAGTGTATCTGGTCATTAGTTCTAGGATGACCTTTGTACCTTATTTAGTTGGATCCAAATTTAGCTTCATCCAGTCTTCATTTGAACCCTGACTACCTGCAGAAATAGAATTGAGAAATAAAAGCTCACATGACATTGACATTACACATGAGATGCATGACATAAAGATCTGCGGTGATTTTTCATAGAGAAGTATTGTGATAATATCAAAATAATAAAGTTTACATTAAAATATAGTTAAAATCAATCAAAATGCATTAAAAGCAAGACATAAGAATGTATTTGTGGCAAATACAATATCTGGTAGTTTTATCTGTTATATACAGAAAGACCCTACGTATGGAATATAATCACTAAAATCATCAAAATGGACAAATAGTTCATAAAATAAGTTCATAATGGAGTTCATAAAGAATATGTACAAAATAAGATTATATGACAGTATTTTTAGCTCTTTATAGATAAATTCAGACAAGAATAAACCGTTTTCTGCATATTTTATGATGATTTTATTTGTAGAATGAAGCTGTTAGCAATATGAATCAGTACAGCAGTCTCTAAGAATGCTTGATGATATGGATCATATTTTAGACACAGGAATTACTCTTTAAGCAATAAATCTAAGGTAGGTGCCCATCTCTAGAGGAAAATATATTTGTACATATATTTGTACATATATTGTACAAGTAGTCTGATGTACAATTTATATAAAATTTGTATAAACATAGTTATTACACAAGTAAAAGCACTACAAGTAGATGTTCAATATATCTTTCTCATAGCAACAAATTCTATATATCTAAATAAGATGACTGTGTAGTTATTAATGGATGCTACATCTATGCATCTATTAAATAGTTAAAATTTTATATATAAATACATATGAAGTTCTAAGATATATATTAAATATGTGTAAGATGTATGTATATGGTAAGATATATATGCAAACTTAACTGCGAAAGGCAAGTTGCAAATACACACACATAAACTACATACAAACAAGTATTTACACATTATACATGGATATATGTTTTGAAATAACATGTATTTTTTAAATGTTGACTAATTAAATGGTACCTATACACAGACCTAAAGACTAGAATGGATTGTGTCTAAATGTAAGAAAATTTTCAGTCACTGGTTATCAAAATTTGTGTTGTATGTTCTTAAAAATTATGGAGGATCTGAGGGGGCACCTGGCTGGCTTAGTCAGTGTAGTTTGGTACTCTTGATTTTGGGGTGGTAGTTCATGCCCCCTGGTGGGTGTGGGGCCTACTTAAAAAATTATAGAGGATCTCAAAAATCTATGTGGAACATAACTATTCATATTTATTGTATTATAAGTTTAAACCGATAATTTTTTAAAACACAAGAATACACAGACAAACTTTACATTATCGGTCAGATCAATGATGTACATGTAATGTGGCCTCTACAACAGAGTAGTCATGAAAGAATGAGAAGGAAAAGGCAAATAGGCAAATACTGGCTTAGTATTATTATGAAAACAGTTTCAATCTAACTGATCTTCTGAAAGTATCTTGGGGACCCCAGGCATTCTTGGACCACATTTTGTGTGTTGATTGTTTAGATAGTATCATTAGTGCGAATTTAATTTTTTATTCATGTGTTTTCATTTTAGGAATAATATAATTCATATATATATATATATATATAATTCAAATATATATACATATTATTTTTAAATTGGAAAAATTGAACCAATTGTTAAAATTTAAAAAAATCACTAGAAAAATAGACTGGTCAATTTTCTCATATTCTGCTTATGATGCTAGAATATTTTTTTCTCATGTCTCATTCTTTCCCTCTCTTTTGTTCTTCCTTTCTCCCATCCTGTCCATTGACACTCCAACCTTTCCTTTTCTTTCTCTTTTTCTTTTATACAAATAAATGAGTATTCCACACCATATTGATTGTCATATATTTAAAAGAAAGTGACCAATTGCCTATTGCTAGAAGCTCATAATTTAATGAAAAGTAACACTTAAGTCCTGTAATCATGACCATCTTTCCTTCTAGTCACATACCTGGGGACCCAGATTTGGATTTCTTTTCCCACATATTCTCTAAGTTACCTAAAGCCTCATCTTTCCAAATACCTTCTCAATGTTTAATGTGCAGTTCAAGCCCTATATCACAAAGGAGAATTCTCTAAGATTTCTAGGACACAAAGTAAGGTCTCTTCTTTACAAGTCACTGGAAGACCTTCAGCCATCAGACTCATGCCTCTCTTCTCTTCCCAGATACATTTAAAGGAATTAAAGGCAGCACTTGTGTGTTATAGTTGATTTTATTCCCCAGAGTATTATGTATCTTTCTCAATATTTACTTGATGCTCACTAAAGAGGTTATCAATTGCTTATGTGTCTGGTACTTTAGAAAAAAATAACTGTTATACATTGATAAATGATCCCATTATATTCATTGGCAGGAAATAAAAAACTTTTATTGTCTTTAAAATGAAATGACAAAGTGTCTTGAATAAAAATTTTTATTAGGATATAAAGTGCAAATTGGTGTTAGTGTAAATGCAATCTCAAAGGTTATTCAAATATGATTTCACTAAGAGGTGTGTTTATAAATTATGATGAATAAGAGGGTATACAGAGAATTTTTGGAAACTGAGCCTGGAAATGTCTTCAGCAGCTACCTTTCCTTCTTTGTCTGGGGCAGAAGTCCTTTTTTAATTTTAAAACAAAACATTGTGTGTTTAGTCATAATCATAGTTTTATCCCCTAATTTCTTTCAGAAATATATTATTAATATACTTTCATGTAACAGACCGATGTTGTAATAAGGGCCAGAATAAATTCTTATATAAAAAATTATAATATTGTCAATTTCTTATAAAAACCATATATTTATATATATATAATAACCAAATTATTTTAATTGGGTAATTGACTAATTATAGTGAACCATTTAAATGTAAGAATAAATAGCAAGACTTATCTATAATATTTTGCGGGCATTACCACTGTTGACATTTTATTGCATTTCACTCATACATATATAAATGCATCTATCTCTGGCTATCTGCTCTACCTATATTTTAATGACATATATATGTGTATATGTATATGGAAAGGGAGGGTGTGTTATAGTTTGAATGTTTTTAGATAACATCTGCAGCATAACTATACTTTTTATGATTTGTGTCATAAAATTATATATTTGGAGATAATTCAAATTCTCTTTTTAATTTTATTTGGGCATTTCTAATATTTTACCTAGTTATTAGTAATTTTTCTTTTGTTTCCTCTGTGAATTTTTTTGATCATGTCCTTTGTCATTTTATTGATAGACATTTGGTAGTAAGTTTATTGACTAGTGTAGATTGTTTTGCACCAGCACCAGTGGTCGTAAGTTTGAATTGACAGTTCACATGTACAACGTGTCTTTCTAAGTCTGTGCCAGAATTTCCCTGAAATGTAAACCCAGGAGCAGAAACTCTGGATCAAAACAAGTGCATGTACTTCTTTGGACTAAATGGTGCCAGATGCATTCATATTTGTCGTAAAATTTCTCTAGCGTAAATCTGAATGTGGATAAAAGTTGACGTATGTATACATGTGTGCAATCTTCATGAGTTTCTGATAAAATTCATCTTTTATTGTCTTCTAGATTAGTGAATATCACCCAAGAGAAGTAAAACCAATCTGGTCTAAATTCAAAAATGAAAAAAAAATTAAAAATGCACTTGGCTATTTTATTGTGGTCAAAATTTTCCAATGTCTTTGCATTTAAGATTTATTTTCTTTTCCATGCATTATTTCTGTTTTCTATGTTCTTTATTTCTGTTTTCATTTTGATAAATTTCTTTTGCCTTGCTCTATTTTATTCAGTATGCTTCATTAACAACTTGAGACATTGTTGAGCTCATTTATTTTCATAATCTTGTGTTATAGGCCATTATTTCACATGAAAGACCATCATTTATTAAGTACATTTATAAGATTAAAAGTTCAAGTATATAGTATTTCATGTTTACTAATTACATGATTGATTTTATTGTTATATTAACTTTTTCTGTCAGAGAAATGTTAAATTATCACCATAATTATTATGCACAGTTTTGCCCAGAAGAATCCTGGCTTACTACTATTTTTCTGGATATAATTATTAATAATACTTTCATTCTTAAAATACCAATTTGGATCACAAATTGTTTTGTTCATTCTAACAAAAATATTTTCTATTGATCTGTTATATAAGATTTTCTTCATACAAAATAATATGCTATATTATGAATAATAATAAACAGTGGGTGCTACTTGGGAAAGTTTCAGGGAGTCTAATAGTCAAGGACAGCCTGGAACAAGAGTTTATAGGTGTAGGTATATGCAATAGACATCTGAGGCCATAAGAAGCTATGGTGAGTCTAAAAGATTAAAACACTTAAAAGCAACCATGTAGAAGGGAGTATCAAAAAGCTACACACAGACCCAAAGAAGACACTTGCCTAGGAGTGAATTGAGAAGAACTTATTATGAAATTTAACCACATGTTGTATTAGATCCTCAGAACTTAGTCATCTTATAACTGAGCTCAATTATTAGATCCTCATAATTTATTCATCTTATCACTGGAAGTTTGTACGCTTTGACCAACACCACCTTATTTCCCCCAGCCACTCCCCCCTCCCCCAGGGCTTGATAATCACCATTCTGCTCTCCAGATCTGTGAGTACTGCTTTTTTATATACCACATATAAGTGATATCATACAGGATTTGTCCTTCTTGGTCTGATTTATTTCACTTTGCATAATGTCGTCAAATTCTATCCATGTTGTGGTAAATGGCAGGATTTCCTTCTTTCCCATTTCTGAAAAACATAAAATATATATTCTTCATTCATTCATCCGCTGATGAGAGTTTATTTCCACAGTTGACTATTGTGAATAATCCTGCAATAGACATGGAAATGCAGATACATTTTTGAGATCCTGTTTTTGTTTCCTTTGGATATGTACCCAGAAGTGGAAATGCTGGATGATAGGGTAATTCTAATTTTTAATTTTTTGAAGTACCACCATAGTGTTTTTCATAATGGCTGCACCAATTTACATGCCCACAAACAGTGAGCAAGGGTTCACTTTTCTCCACATCTTCAGTGACACTTGTTATTTCATGTGTTTTTGATTTTAGCCATTCTATTAGGGGTGAGGTGAGATCTCATTGTGGTGTTGATTTGCATGTCAGTGATGGCTAGTGAGGTGTACCATCTCTTCATGTATCTATGGCCTTTTGTATGTCTTGTTTGGAAAAACGTCTATTTAGATCCTCTGCCGTTTTTAAATTGGACTCTTCATTTGCTGTCAAATTGTATGAGCTATCACATATTTTTATTTACTTGTTTCCCGTCTTACACATGCACATCTTTTGTAATATTAAAGGTATTCATTTCTCTTTTAAATTTCAGTATAATTAATTTACAGTGTTATATTAGCTTCAGGTGAAAAATATAATGATTTTATATTTCCATACAGTACTCAGTCAGTGCTCATCATGACTCTATTCTATCACCTATTTCACCCATCCCCATGCTCCTCTTCTCTGGTAATCACCAGTTCTCTGTATTTAAGGGCCTGCTTTTTTGTTTGATTTTTTTTCTTTATTGGTTTGTTTTATTTCTTAAGTTCCACATATGAGTGAAATCATATGGAATTTGTCTTTCTCTGACTGACTTATTTCACTTAGCCTTACACCCTCTAGATCCATCCATGTTGGTGCAAATGGTAAGATTTCTTTTTCCTTTTTTTCTTTTCTTTTCTTTCTTTTCTTTTATTTTCTTTCTTTTCTTTTCTTTTCTTTTCTTTTCTTTTCTTTTCTTCTTTTCTTTTCTTTCTTTTCTTTTCTTCTTTTCTCTGATTGCTGAGTACTTTATACATACCACTTCTTTATCCATTCATTTATACATAGATACTTTAGTTGATTCCAGTTTGGCTATTGTGAATAATGCTGCAATAAACATAGCTGCATGTATCTTTTTAAAATAGTGTTTCCAGATTCTTTTGGTAAATGCCATTAGCAGAATTAGTAGATCATATGGTAATACTATTTTTAATTTTTTGAGGAACCTCAGTGCTGTTTTCTACAGTGGCTGAACCACTTTGCATTCCCACCAACAGTGTACCAGGGTTTTTTCTTTTCTCCACAGCCTTTCCTTTTTTTTTTTTTTTTTTTTTAATTTTTATTTATTTATGATAGTCACACAGAGAGAGAGAGGCAGAGACACAGGCAGAGGGAGAAGCAGGCTCCATGCACCGGGAGCCTGACGTGGGATTCGATCCTGTGTCTCCAGGATAGTGCCCTGGGCCAAAGGCAGGCGCCAAACCGCTGCGCCACCCAGGGATCCCTCTCCACAGCCTTTCCAATACTTGTTGTCTCTTGTGTTTTTTATTTTAGTTATTCTGACAGGAGTAAGGTAATGTCTCATCGTGGGTTTGCTTTGTGTTTCTCTGATGATGAGTGATGTTGAACGTCTTTTCGTGTGTTTGTTGACCATCTGTATGTTTCATTTGGGTAAATGTCTGTTCATTTCTTCTGCCTATTATTAATTAGATTTTTGAGGATTTTTTTTTTATTTTAGTGTTGGGTTGTGTAAGTTCTTTATGTATTTTGGATACTAAACCTTTATTAGATATGTCTTTTACAAAAATCTTCTCCCGTTCAATAGGTTGCTTTTTAGTTTTGTTGGTTAATTTATCTGCTATACAGAACCTTTCTATTTTGATGTAGGCCCAATAATTTATTTTTGCTTTTATTTCCCTTGTCTCAGGAGACATGTATTAAAATGTTGCTACTGCCGATGTCAAAGAAATTACTTACCACCTGTGCTCTTTTCTAGGATTTTTATGGTTTTAGGTCTCACATTTAGATCTTTAATCCATTTGGGTTTATTTTTGTGTATGGTGTAAGAAAATAATACAGTTTCATTCTTCTGGGTGGAACTGTCCAGTTTTCTCAACATCACTTATTGGAGGCATTGTCTTTTTCCCACTACCTATTCTTGACTCCCTTGTCATAGATTAATTGGCCATATAATTGCAGGTTTATTTCTGGATTCTCTATTCTGTTCTATTGAACAATGCGCCTATTTTTGTGCCAATACCATACTGTTTTGATTGCTACAACTTTGTAGTATATGTTGAGATTTGGGATTGTGATACTTCCACTTTTCTTCTTTGTTTTCAGGATTGCTTTTCTGATTCGGTATATATTTAAGAATGATTTGTTCTAGTTTTGTGAAAAATTCTATTGGCATTTTGTTAGGGATCGCATTAAAAATCTGTAGATTGTTCTGGGTTGTATGGACATCTTAACAATATTTGTTCTCCCAATCTATGAGCATGGATTATCTTTCCATTTGATTGTGTCATCTTCAATTTCTTTCATCATTATTTTATAGTTTTCAGAGTATAGGTCTTTCATCTCTTTGGTTAAATACCTAGGTATTTTATTATTTCTGATGCAATTATACAGGGAATTTTGTTCTTGATTTCTCTTTCTGCTACTTCATTATTAGTGTATAAAAATGCAACACATTTCTGTGTATTGATTTTGTATCCTGTGATTTTACTGAAGTCACTTATTAGTTGTACTAGCTTCTTAGTGGAATCTTTAGGGTTTTCTACATAAACTATCATGTTATACATGATAGCAAATAGAGAACATTTTACTTCTTCCTTACCAATTTGGATGTCTTTTATTCCTTTTTATCATCTGATTCCTATGGCTATCTGATTCCTTCCAATCCTATGTTGAGTAAAAGTAGTAAGAGTGGACATCCATGTCTTACTCCTAATCCTGGGAGAAAAATTCTCAGTTTGAAGTTTTATTTATTTTCAATATTAACTCCTTATTAGATATATGATTTGCAAATATTTTCTCCCATTCTGTAGATTGCCTTTTATTTTGTTGATTTTCTGTTCTGTGCAGAATCTTTTTAGGTAGATGTCAATTTCTATGATCTTCTGCATTATTTTGGCATAAAAGGAAAATATGTAATTCAAAGTTGAGTTTAAAAATAACCTGACATTCTTAACAGCTTTTATAATTACTATTTTCTCAGACTATATATTTCTGCCTTATTTATAATTACTATTTTCTCAGACTATATATTTCTGCCTTATATGTTTATTGTTACAATATCAAAATCTTCAATTTGTAATTATCAATTGAATCTTTTTTTTAAAAAAATTCTATTTCTCACACAGATCCTATTTTTAAAATACTTTTTTCTAATTTTAACAGAAAGCATGATTATCCCTATTTGATTATTCCTATTTAATAAAATATATTCTATGCTTTCAAGCAGATTATATATTTAAAGGTTTTGATTAAAATAAGTTATTAAAAATATGCTTACCTAATTAAATAGAATTCCTATTCACATCTTATTTTGAGGATATCTGGAAAATATATTGCATACTACTGAGTAACAACATATTTGACTACTATATTAAACAGTGTGAGAAATAATAAAATATTTACATTATTCCTCATCTCATGTAGTGCACTGCAAAGGTTGTTAAATAGTACTAAAATTCTTGAAAAAAAAAAGGGAAGAAACCAATAATTACAAAGTTTGCCAACATGACATATACTCTTTTGTGGGCTGCCAACTTGAGTAATAGTTAACAAGAAGCAACTGTCCAGTTATCCACCAAAATTATAACATTTATGTGAAAAAATATAGTAATTAATATTAACCTGTTTTTACTATCTTCTAAACTCTAGCTTTGGGCACTTTCATGCCATTTCGTGAAATTGTGCTTATGAATCCATTTTTCTAAGGTATTAAAGCTAAGATTACTCAAATAAATTACCCATATCTTTCAGCTATTTGTTTAAACAGAGCTCTGACTCCAAGGTCCACAGTCTTTTCTCTGTGCCATTACAATTTGGGCACCTTTGTGAAGATAGTAGAAAGCACAAAATATCAGAGGAAAAGGAACTGGGGGGAAGGAACAATACAGGTACACATGCTGATTTAAAATACTTTTATTTGAGTTATACAAAAATAACACTAGAGAAAGAAAGAAATGGGAAGTGACACGGTAGCAAAACTTTTTATTTGTCAATGTCCTAACCATCTATGGTCTGTGAAAATATGAAATTCCTCAAGTTAAACAATACGATGCATTTACAATCTAAAGAAACCATCTTTCCAGATTGCTCTTTCAGACATCTTCTTAAGATTTGCAATATAGGCAGAGACTATAAAACTGTATTTACTTTGGAAAGCAAAATATTTCAACTGAGCAATGCACATTACTTGGGCTTCAACTTCAACCTAAGTCATTTCAATGGGAATTGGCAGACCAAACAATGTGAATATTCTTGAGTGTTGCCATGCTGTGTCTGCTTTCTCATTCACATAGAACTCATTCCTCTCCTTGCATGGGAATGGGTTTATGGCTTTTATAATGCATGTATGGATTATTAATGTAATTTTCATTGGTAATGTTCAGTGAGTTTTAGCATCCTAAGTAATAAAGAAACAAGAAAATAAGCAAATGGTATTCATTCATATTCAGATATTGAAGAATGACAGAGTTCTTATATTGAGAACTGGATAAAAACCAATGACTGTAATAGGAAGAGACATCTTAGTGCTCCTTTACATTTTGCTGCAAAAACAAAGTACACTTCACTGAGTGATAATGGAAATTGCTATATCAGTGCTTTCATATTGTGGAGTTCAAAGACCTAAACAACTGTACTAAATACAATTGCAGGTAATCCTTTCAAGCATTTCCTTTTAAAAATTCTGAGAGTAATTGATTTATACTTCAGGAAATATACAGATAATAAGAATGCAGATTTTATACCAAAAGTGTACTTTTAGATTTATGTCAAAAACTCACCCCAAAATACCAGATCTTCTTTCACATTTCTACTAATTATTAAGGATGCTTTTCAATTGCAAATGCTGATTACTCAGTAATCACCCTGCCAACCATATAATTGTCATAAAAGGCACTCTAAGCACATTCTTGTAGAAATTGATAATACTGATATTAATGTCAATCAACACGTAAAAGAAACGGAAACGGTAAAGTTAAACATTAAACCTAGTACATTACAAGGTTAATGGAGATAGATTTAAATATGATATTTGAGTGTTGACCAAAAAATGGCATGATGCAATAGAAAAAATATAGGATCAATAACTAATTTATTATACTCCTCTGTTTAATGATATGTGTTTTATATAATGAAACAATATTATGCTATATGAACATCTTCAAAAAAAAACATCTTCACAATATATGGTTAAATGACAAATTGTTAAATACATATTACAATCCCAAAGATGCAAATTTAGATTAGCATACACTGAATAAAGATTAGCATACACTGTTTCAAAATACACACTGTTTATATCTACATTGCATGGACAGGCATGATTGTTTTTTATTTATACCTCTATAAATTTTCCAAATTTTATCTTTGACATTTCCTTTATTTTATAAAAAATGTTAAAATATTGATGTATGAAAAATAAGTTCTATTTTCAGCATTTACTATGTAAGCTTTGAAATATGCTAACAGAAAACTAAAGATGAATGTACAAAACAGTATCTTTCACAAAAATAGAATTTTTTACTTCTGTGACTTCTTAGTTATGGCATATTTTTAGGTTGCTTACAATAATTAGAAACCATTAACCTTTTTTACTTAATATATAGGTATATACATATGTACATATACATTTGTATGTTTTCTGAATATACAATCAAATGTGAATATTGACATTTGAAATATTTTGAACGTTTACTCATAGGAAAAATCTGTGCATTCTTCATTCTTCAAGAGAGTGATTTATAAAACTAACTTCAAGACTGTCATGGAAATTTGAACAAAAAATATACCTTAAAATCAGAATGTATACATTACTAGGAAATGCAAGTTATTTACTCATTTCCTTAAGTTGATTATAGCTCTGATTACTTTAAAATTTTGTTTTAGGTTGGCTCCTAATATCTAAATTAGTAGTAACTAATAAGCCAATGTGATGTAATAAAGCCATTTATCCCCTAATTTTAACTCTATTAGATACGAAATGATTGGCTAAAAGCTGATTCATGTTTAAAACTCACTGGGTGTATCTTTTTAAAAAGTACCATAATATTTGAATATTAATCTATTATTTATTAATCATCAATTTTATTATAAATAATATAAATTATGTTACATATAAATATTCTTTTTAATTATATTTAATATTTAATTCACTAATAATTATATGGTAAGTTTTAAGAGTAGAAAAAATACTGGGCATCTGAGATCAATATAAAGTGTGAGATGTTGAGTAAACAGAAAGACCTACAGTGACCTGGCTGGTGGTATTGAAGATAGGTTTGCTTCCTTCATATTTGGATCTACATGAACTTCATTTATTCACTGAAGGATAAAATATTAACCTATGGTTGTGTAAGATAAATTGTATAAGTTTTTTTTAACCTGTATGATCCTTTGTTACAATCAAAGACAATTTACACAATGATTAACATGTAAATCTAGAAATCAGGCTTATTACTAATTATATTTTAATTCTTAAGACTATTATTGATGATATCCAAACTGTAAAATTTCCATTTGATGACCTATGAGTGTGTGCACATACATAGGCATGTACAGAGATTTAGAATTTATTGTGTGTATGATTTTTTATAGGCAATAGGCAATAATAAAATTAAATGTCCACTCAGATTTAGAGAGACACAAACCATTTTAAAAAGTTATAAATTTTGTTTTGTTTTGTTTCTAAAAGTTATAAAATTTTTAAAAAGTTATAAAACTTAAGATGCTTGGCCAACATGACTCAATGAGTATTTAGACATTTTCTTCCTTCTTTTAGTGTATTGGCATTTTTACTGAATAAAGGAATAAAGTCATAACTGTCCTCTACTTTTTAGAAAATAAAGCTGAAATCTATCATACTTGTAAATACCTTTAGATTGTCTTCCAGCAAGGAACTATCAATGCTAGAGACACCTCTACATTTTATTAATTTCATGCCAAATGAATCTGATAATGCCTCTTATTATTTGAGGTTAAGAGAGATTGAATATTCCCCAAAGGTTGGAAATCAAATATTCAAGCCTGACTTTAGGCACATTTACATACCTATTTGAATTTATTAGTAATATGCAAAGCAATATTATTTCCACTTTCTCCACCCAGTATTTATTTGTGTTTTTTAAAAACCATTTATGTTAGCTTTACTCACAAGAGTGACTGACTGAATGATCCCATCAAAAAGATGAGTTGTTGACTGTGAAGGATAAGGAAATGCAATTATTAAATATTTAAGTCATTTAACTGTATAGGATGGACCAATTTATTTTTCAGGTTCAGATAGTTACATTTTATTTTTTGTCTTTGTATTTAAATTATTCCTATTTCTTTCTATCAATTGTTTTCCCAAAACAATTTATGAACCTAACAATTGAAAACTATTTTAAAAATTCAATACAAATTCCATACCTAGTAAACTGGCCAATTATGCATCTTAAAAAATACTAAAAGAACACTAGTTTTAAATTTTACATAATTATATAAGTATTTGTTTTTTAATTGCATTTATAAACATCTAGAAAGCCATAGTTGATTTAGTAAAAGTATGACTCCAGAGATTTCCCCAAATATAAGAAACCAGCATGCCTCTCTGACAGGCAGGATAGTAGATAAAGCCAAGAAATTATCCATGGTGACTATTTTTAACAAAATATATTCACCAGAAATCTGCACTAAAATGGGATGGGATTATTTTCAATAGTAGTCTACTATAAATGAATCAAAATGAAAATAAGGAAAACAGACTATCTTTTTTTTTAATTAATTAATTAATTTATTTATTTATGATAGTCACACAGAGAGAGAGAGAGAGGCAGAGACACAGGCAGAGGGAGAAGCAGGCTCCATGCACCGGGAGCCCGACGTGGGATTCGATCCCGGGTCTCCAGGATCACGCCCTGGGCCAAAGACAGGCGCCAAACTGCTGTGCCACACAGGGATCCCGTAAAACAGACTATCTTAAATTTTGATACAAGGTGGGGAAAAAAGTCATTTCTAACAGCACTGAGAACAACTGAAGACTATATTGTGATGCTGTTATTGTGTATATATACTTTATTTTACAATTTATTTTATATGCCCTCTCTATAATTCCACACATCTCAGATTTTATCAACAGTATCACATATACTTTTATAGAAATTGTGCCTATTTCTATTTTTCTAAGTTTATTTTACAGATAACATTAGTAAAATTAATATGTTGAGATACATGCAAGTAGACCATATCAGTAGTTTGTACGAAAAATATTTTAATTAATGTGAATAATCCGCTTAGATACTCCTTTCTAGTTCATAATGCTTTTTTGAACTTCCTTCCTTGAAACTTCTCATATATATTCCACTTATACAAAAATAGTTTCTGTGTATTATTATTGGTACAATTTCTAAAAACTGAATATTTCTGATATTTTACAATTATACTTAAAGGAAAAGTCTCCATATTTCTGATATTTTACAATTATATTTAAAGGAAAAGTATCCTTGTATTTGTATATTTCTAAATATCTTAAATAATTTTACATTTATATACTCAAATTTAATGTTGTATTTAATGAATGCTGTACTATGCCATTTAACTTGGAAAAACATAGATATCTAATATAAATATTTTTGCTACCTAATATGATTTGATTACTTCAACTTTCTAGTTTCTAAAAGTATAGATAAAACTAAATTAATTTCATTCTTTAGGAAAAATACATGCTATATCAAACTACTTTATTTTTAATTGTAAGTTAAATTACTTCAATTTTGTTAGACTGTATTATCTCTATATGTGCCTTCATGGAAAAAGTGATTTGAATACTTTTATATAATAAATGTTCATATAGATCCTATCATTAGAAATAAAACTTGGATCATGAAACATTTCAAGATAAGTAGAAATCATAAAAATCCTATCCTTTCAAGGGAAATGACAAATGCAACAACTCAAATTAAAATAGGAAAAGTTGTAGTGCATTAATCTCTAGTGATTTAAGGAATACAAGCTGAGAAATGGCAGGATCTATGTGTATTATGACCCATTTTATTTTACCCCTTAGAGAAAATTAACTGCTCTGAATGAACACATAGAACAACCAAAGACACGCAATCTGTTGCTTTGTATACTAGCAATTTTATTCTTAATTTTCCAAAATATTTCTCCCATCAATACTTGATTGTCCTAGAGGATAATAAGCTACAACCCATCCAATGCTTTTCTAAAGAAAAAATAAAATACATAGAAGACAAACAAAAAATCACCAGAGAAATTGTGCTATTGAATGGGAAGAACAAGGGTTATGTTTATTCATTTTGCTCTCCTATTCTAGAGGAGACATGAGGTTTGTTTCTGTCCCTGGAGAAAGTTCATGGTATGAGCTTTGAAATGATAAGTATAATTAAGACAAAGTGTGCTATTTAGCCCAACAAAAGAAAAATATCTTTCAAAATAACTGTCCCTTGAAGTTAGAGAACATAGTCTATCTCAGTTGAAACAGCTCACAGTGTTAAATCAATTGTCAACTTCAACTTGGCTCCAACTTGGTATATCAGTTAGCTGGGTGCCCCATCACTGCCCAGCAGGGCTGGTACTACCATTGGTATATTCACAGCACATTTATAAAGTTCTGACTATTCAAACAAAGAGAAGCCAGATGCCAGGAGCCATAAAATATAAACAATGCAAATTTGCTCTTTGACAGAATCGACTCCAGTTAAAATAGTAAATCCATGAGTAGTTGGGACAAAATGTGTAAGAAAAAAAGTAGACTAAGCACAGTTTGGCATTTCACTGAAATTTCTCATTTAGCTGTCATGGTTGCATATTATATTTTAGATATGTGAGAGTTCATTTCTTCAGAGAACAGTCATGCAGCACATTTATATAGAAAATATACAATTCTTTGTGATTTCATGGATGACTTCTCAAAACAGCATGTATATTAATGTAACACAAAAATACATGTAAACCATATTGTAGGAGATTTTTTAAGAAATATGCTTACGCTTAGTGCCTGGCTGGATACCAATATGTTATCAAAAACATTTAAAATTTCCTATGCATACTTTTTCAAATAGGAAACAAGCCAGTGTGTTTTTTATGAATAAATATTTTATTGTTTTTATTACTTTTCCTTGGGAAAAATTAAGGAGAATTCCCAACATAGAGTTGATGGACCATAGTCTTAGATTTAGGAATACCAAAATTGCTAGATAGATATGCCACTAACAGATCATTTGGCCTGCAAATAGTAAATGACCTCATCAACATAATTATTACTTTAATAGGCGCTGTGTGCCTTATGATTAAATACCAGTTTTCATTCATTATAATTTCTGTCTAATTCTGTCAAATGGTGTTCTTGAAATTCTATGACCTGGAATATATTTTTGAAAGTTTGGAGGACAGGTTCCTGATAGTTGGCCTAATTTCCACTTTGTTTTGCAATTTTGAGAACTCAGTGTTTTTTCTCATACTGTTGCTTCTACTCTACATGGTGTTGTTTCATTTTCTCTTTCTGGGCAGTCTTATCTGTTCTTCAAGAGTAAAGTCAATTGTGACCTCATGAGTAGAGTATTCCTTAATACACTTTTCTTCTTTATTTCTGAGACACACTGGCATTGTATTCATTATAGTCTTTATTCCATTGAATTATGATAGGTTAAATGTGTACCTAAATTCTGAACTATCTTTCAGTTTTTCAATGGCAGAGAATATATCTTATTTATTTTTAATTCACTAGTTCCAAATAACAATTAAGAATTTATAAAATATTAGAAGTGAATTTAATTCTATTTAAATCACCATTGTAATAAGCCCATGTTATCATAAGTATAAAACTTGAAGAAGATCAAATCATATTGTCTTTATGACTCTTGTATCTATCTCTTCAAGAGTCATATCCACTTTTCACAGGTAAACATAAGCAGAGCCAGTAATAGATGCAGAAATAATACCAAGAGTGTTAAGGATTTAGGAGAAAGTTATTTTACTAAAAATGTATTATATTATAAATTTGATCTCCTTCTTGACAGACGAATGCATAGAAAGACTTCTTCCTAGTCCCCTTCCCCCCAAAAAAAAGTCACCAAGCTATTTGTAAAAGTTCTGAAATTTTTTGAGCACTATGAGAGTGGAAAATAAGCCCAAAAAAGCAGTGAAGAGAGAGGAACTTCTCCATTTTTAACAGAGAAAGTGAGCCTCAAGGAGGCTCCCCTCCTCCACCCACTACATGATTCATGATTCTCAAGTCTCTACTCAGTAGTCAATGACTTCAGGACCATGGTAAGGGACCGACTTGTTAATATTTACTTGGACAAACATGTGCCAAAGAGTTTGTTATTTTCTGTTTTGTTTAATTTAATTTTCATATCAATTTTATGAAATGTAGTTGAAATATTGAGGCTCTTGGAAATTTAGTTCAGCATTTAGACTTGCTCTTAAGCCTATGCAATCAGAAACCTGTTTTTAAAAATACTTTCTATTGCTTTCTTGAAGGAAAGCTCATGATGATTACTCCACATTAATGATGGTTAGACCCAAAACATGTTTTTGCCAGTGTGTTAGAAAAAAATTTCCATTTGCCTTCAAAGTGTATTTTTAAGTATAGATGGCTAAAAACTGGCTACATTTTCCAATAAAATACAATGTTGGCCTAATAATGGACAATCAGCTAAACTGAATAAAGTCAGAATATTTCAAAAATAAGATGACTGGTGAACATTAAAATATCCTCAGTGAAAATAATCATTTGGTCTCTTTCCTCCTGGCTTATATACGATCATAATTCCATATGATAAGGACCATGTGAGGATTATGGCTCCCAGCTAAATGCTATGTATAATTTCCCCAATCTGAACATAGATAAGCAATTCCCAAAGCTTTATCTGACAGGCATCAAAAGCTGCACTTTCCACACCAAATCTAGGGCACAGCCAGGGCACTGTAGTCCTAGATGGTGTTGCAGTTAAGGACTCGGCCCCCCCTGGCAGGTCATGCTTTTTCATATTTATATCCCTAGTCCTGATGCCTTCATGACTAGGTCTCTTTATTTGAAGCCATGGACAGAGGTCTTCTTCAGGCCCCTGTGATAAGACCTCCTCATGAGGGAATGGTAATCCTTAAAGACAGTTTTTCCCACTCAGTACTCAGTATGTTTCCACACCTAGAACTTCCCTCTCATGCCATCCTCTCCCCACACCCCCAGCACTGATAAAGCTGCTGGAACCTTTTGCTTGGAGTTATCTCAGCAGTAAAACGATCCCCACATCTGTTCTTATCTGCCTGACTCTCCAGTAGTGGGCCATTCCATCCAAAAACCACAACAGGGAGAATTGGGCCCTAGCTTCAGCCTCTTGCTTATTTCATTTTTGGCTTGTTCCTTTAATCGGCTGTTCGGACACCTGACAGCTCATCTCTCACTCTCCCTGCTCAGTTGAGCTCCTGACAGCACGTAATAAAGAGTCTGAGTCCATTTTTGGATGTTTGATTGCTGACAGCTTTTAAGCCTCATTCTTCTCCCCTTCTGTCTCACATCTGGTCATGCTTATGAGAAACCCAGATGTTCCATCATTTGGTGCCAGAGAGATATTCAGAGCCTTCAAACCTCTCTGTGTGTGCGTGTGGCAGCCATCACTGCAACCCCACTTCCTCAACACAATTCTCTTTCAAGTCATTTTAGGACTGTTTTGAGCAGATTACCCTGTTCTCTTTAGCAAGTCTCATTATATAAATGGTAACTTTTTTTCATAATATTTTGAGAAGTGTGTGTATCAGTTTTTCATCTAAAGCAAATTTTGGGTGAAGGTACATCCTCTTTTTGAAGACTGGCTATTATAATAGGAAGACTAAATGATGAAATTTGTTGACATTACTAGGTTCAGTCTAGAGATTCATGGAGTTCTTTCCATCATAAGTGAGAAATGAAGGATGAAGTCAAATTATCCAGGTACAGAGACAAGAGTATTCCGGGTGGAATAAATATATTTGAAAAAGCAAAGACAAGACTTCAGTATCCAAAAACATTTGAAATGTACCTTAAATGTAAAATAAAGGAAATTGTTGGGTATTTTGAATTATATGAGTTTATTGAGGATAAAAAGGAAGGAAAGATGAAACCCAGAATTCTGGCTTGGACAACTAACTTGTTAGTTGGTGATTCACATATGTGAAATATGAAGTATTTTAGGTAATTTAATGTAAGATATTTGTGAGGTACAGAGCTGAATTGTCTAATACGCTGCTGAATGAAGCTGACACTCTGGGCAGAGAACAGGGTAGAGACAAAGACTCAAGGGGTAGAATATAAATCATAATTGAAGCTATAGAAGGAGAAAGCTATTCAGAAAGTGAAAATAAAAGGGTCTGAGAAAAAAAAAGAACAACTAAAAATATCCCTAAATAACTGAAACCAAATACATGGAGATTGAAGAGGCAGATTGGTAAGGAGAAATTAAGCAATTTGATTAAATAAGCTAAGAGAGGGCAGCGCCAGTGGCTCAGCGGTTTGGCACCGCCTTCAGTCCAGGGCCTAATCCTGGAGACCCAGGATCGAGTCCCACGGCCTGATCCTGGAGACCAAGGATCGAGTCCCACGTCGGGCTCCCTGCATGGAGTCTGCTTCTCCCTCTGACTGTATCTCTGCCTCTCTCTCTCTCTGTGTGTGTGTCTCTCATGGATAAATAAATAAAAATCTTAAAAAAAAATAAGCTAAGAGATGTTGTCACAGACTAAATTGTGTTCCCACAAAATTCATATGTTGAAACTCTAACCCCTAATGTAACTGTATTTGGAGACAGGGCATTAGGGAGGTAATTGAGGTTAAATGAGGTGATAAAGATGGGGCCCTAATGCATTGGGACTAGTATCCTAATAATAATAAGAGATAATAGTGCTCACTTTTTGCATGCATAGAGAAAAGCCATGTTAGGAGTCTGTGAGAAGACAATCATCTGCAAGCCAGGAGAAGAGGTCTCATTGGAAATCCCTCTCAGAGGCATCTTGATCTCCAGCTTCTGGCTTCCAGAACTTAGGAAAAATAAATGTCTATTGCTTAAGTTACCAAGTCTGTGATCTTGTATTATGGTAGCCCAAGCAGAATAATGTCGTTTGCACTTGGCTCAAGAAGTGGTGGGGAGGAAGAGCTCAATAAGAACTATGCACCATAGAAATGCTAGGTAAAATTAAGAACCAAAATATCCATTTGCCTCAGAAAGAAGTATTTACCATGTAGCCGAGGTGGAGGCAGTTAAAAGGGATGAGTTAGAAGTGGAAGCCAGATTAGAATGGGAAGAAGAGTGACAGGAATGTGTAAGTTATAACATGAGGGGAAAATGTTATAGAACATAGATAGAAATAAGGCTGGAGGCAATGGGGACAGAGTTGATGGAAGCCTTCTATTTAATGTGATTGACTTGAGTGCATTAAATGCTAATGAGGTTTAGCCCCATAGAAAGGAAAGTGTTGAGAATATATGTTAAAGAATGTCTAATCAACAGAAAGAAGCTCAGAAAAAGGATCAATTTGCATTATTTTTATATGATTTTTGGAGATGGACCCAGCTTCAGCTCCTATGTTGTCTAAAAGCTGATTCTGAGATTTGGGGTTCTAGAGTAGGATATGTGATCTATAGGGATCATTTAGCCTTTATCCTTTTGTCTTGTACCATTAAGTATATAGTAAAATATTCAATGGTACTACTTACAACTCTATCATGATTTCCCTATAATTTAAAATTGTTCCAGGAAAGAACAAATCTAAATGTGAGTTTTATATCTAAGAAGCAGAGATTGTGTACTTGAGAACACTGAAAATAGATAATCCTAGATCTTTCAAGTCAAATGGCTACTACTTTGTTACAGATTACCCCAAAAGTCAGCTCCGTAACACTACAACTATCAATCTTTTGTTATAAAATCTGTAATTTCGGCAGGGCTTGGTGGGACAATTAACCTCTTCCCCAGCTGGCAGCAGCTAGGTTGGCCTGAGTATGAATTGGAAATTCCACTTTTAAGATATCTCATTCAAATGACTGGCAAGTTGATGATGACTGTCATTTGGAATCTCAGGTTAGATGGTGGGCCATGGCCCTTAGATTCTCTTCACATAGCTATTGTCCTGAACAGCTTGAATTCCCCCAAGGTGGCTAGATTCAATAATAAACCTAAAAAATGACAGAACTGAAATCACCCAATTTATTATAGAATGATACTGGAAACTGTACCTTGTAATTTTCATTGTATACTATTGGTCAAACAGTTACAGAGTTCAGATCCAAGGGTAAATAACATAGACCTCTCCTTCCAATGAGGAGAGTTCCAAAGAATTTTGCAGAGATGTTTTACAATTGCCACAAATCACAAAAGTCAGCCCCGAAGTTTAAATAACTTATCTTTTTAATCTTATAATTGAGAAGATAACATTGGATAAGATTAGAAAGTACAATATTCTCTAAAACAACATTTAAGGTAACTATTAAATTTAAGGGAGAAATTTAAGGTAAATTTTTATTTACCATTAAAAATATAAGCATTCCCATGTATATATGTGTGTATGTATATATATATGTATATGTTTTTGTGTGTATCTGTTTCTCTTTTTTTTTTTTTTTGAGGTTTTACTTATTCATTTGAAAGTGAGGGGGGAAATCACAAAGGAAGAGGGAGAAGCAGACTCCCCAGTGAACAGAAAGCCCAACGAGGGACTCGAGCCCAAGACCCTGAGATCATGACCCAAGCTGAAGGCAGATACTTAACTGACTGAGCCACCCAGGCACTCCCATTTATTTCTTGTAAACTATATTTTTATTGCATGCTGGAATGTTTAGTGAATTATATTTTGCCCTTAATTACCAATTTAAAAAGATGGAAAAATTTGAAATATAAATAATAAACACTATCTCTCCAGTTGCCAATCATTGTAGTATATTAGTAGTAATATAGAATATATTATTAAAAGGAACAATTTGATTAAAGATATGCCTGGTGAGCCATGGGAACACTTTGTCAAAATCCAAAAACACTCTTGATTTTTACTGACATTAAAATGGAAATAATTAGGTAAAATAAAGTATTATAGTTGTAAAATAACTATAAATATGTCCTACTCTGATTTCTCCTTTGATAATGAATAGTGAAAAAAAAATGTTTTTAATCATACCAGTCTTCAAGGGTTATAATTAATTCTTTAACAAACAGGGAAAATTGCCATTTATTCTATCAATTTGACCCATGGAGATTTATAAACCATAGAAGAAGTAAGAAATTCAAATTACAAATGATAATCTATTGAAACTGCTCACAAAATGATGTTAGACATTGTTAGGCACAATGCATGTGATTTTTTTTTTCTTAAAAGATCCTTTAGATGTATCCTATGCTGTATGTAGATTTTTTTTCTAGAGGCTAGAGAGTCAATAATATAAATTTTTGCATCAAAATCTGGTTTTAGGAAATAGAGCAAGGAGAACTTTAAGACATGTAGACAATTTAGGGCATGGTGTGGATTACCAAGGTCATTAATGGAAACTCCTCTAAATACCTTTTTTTTTTTTTAACAAAATGAATATCCTTCACTCCATCTTCCTATCATTCTTTCCCATTATTAGGAAGTATACACTGTCATACGTTTCTTATGTCTTTTTTATAGATTTTTGGTAGCCAATTTAATAATACACCTTTTAGATGCCATTTCTAGAAATGTATCATGAAAAAATAATTTTAAATATGTGTGTGAACCACATAGATATTCAATATTTATTATGATGAAAAACTTTGAAAGTCCCCAAATAGTGAAATATTTGAATATGTCACATGTGTAAGAATAAATACTATGGAGACAATAAAAGTAATAACATTAGAAAATATTTAGTGGAAGATTAATATTCAGTAAAATATATGTAATAACATATAGATGAGTGAAAGAGCATATTACAATGCCATATCTCTAGTAACCTCTCACTGTTGTTTTAATATATTTATAAAATAAGTAAGATACCATGATGGTAGCAATTTTCTCTGCATGTCATAATTTGAGTTTATATGTATTCCTCAAATTTTCTTTAATAAACATATACTAGATTATATTGGGAAAAGGAGTGTCTAAAATATAAATATTAATATGGTTTGCAAAATCATATTTCCACACATACCAATCCTCCCTGCTTTTGGAATTTAGTGAATCTAGAAACCTATTTATTTAAAAATTTGTTTTATTGAAATCTTAAGGTCCATTTTGTTTTCTACATTGCTTTACAATAAACAATCTAGTTTCCTCTTTTTGACTATGTGTTTAAAAGGATAAAGGCCAGAGCTTATATCGTGTGTTTTTTTTTATATCAATAACTTGAGGATTACATAAAGGATATTATAGCAGATCCATGAATAACATAAGAAAGCCATTCTCGTCTCTTTGGTGTTACAACTTTTAATGATGACTTAAATGGAATTTATTGCATCAGAATTAAAGTTGGAATAATTTTCAAACATACATTACTACCTTCTCCCTTTGAAGTTCTTTTAATTAAGTATTTAATTTATTTATATGTATCAATATATTCACCCCTTATCTCTCTCCTGAGGCCTGCTCTTCAAACAACTCAAGATTAAAGCTTCCACATCCAAATTCAATATCTTCATCCTCTTAATCTCTCTAAACATCACTCAGATTCTATATTGCTAGTGTAATTAACATAATAGTGTTATTTCCAGCTGGATGTCAGTTAATCTCTTTCGGGTCTCATTTTTCTCATTATAAAATTATATGGTTAATTTTGATTGATTTCGGTCATTGCATCATCTATTACAATTGTGAGACAGAAAATGCACAAGATGAACCTGAACATCTTATCACCCTGGGAAGCAAAGAAGGTATTAAAAATTACTGAGTAGGATCAAAAGGACACAGGTGCCAAATCTGAAGATACTCCCTCCAGTCAGAGTTTGGAAAACTGAAACATAACTAAGGAAAGTTACAGCAATAAATTGAATTAATAAATTCCTAAATAATTCCTAAATAAGTCTCAAATACCACCTCTGGTTGGTGTTAGGGAATCAAATCATTATTTTGCAAACTGGTAAATGAAAGAAAATGATTATATTCCCAGTCCTATCCCAAATAATAAACAGAGACAGATGGAAAAAAAAATGCAGATATATCATTAGAATAATACTTTTTCATCATCCATTAATCAAAAATTAATCAGTGCTGATAACATTACCAAAAAAAAGTCCCAAAAGAAAACATTCTATGCCTCCAGATATAAGTATTCAACAGCATCTATTAGGCATTCCTACAAAAGTAATTTGAACTTAAGTCTGCTCTATCTTCTAGATTTAACTACAGAATTACAAGAAGTAAAGGGAAGTTTAAAGCATGTTAAACAGTATTATGGTAATAAAATAAGAAAAATGCAGTCTATGGAGAGCCTCTGGGGCAAACAACCAGGTTCTCCAATTATTTTCAAAGTTGAAAAAAAAATAGAAGAGGAGCCTAGATAAAAATAGACTAAAAAAACATAAATATTAATTGAAAACAAAGAGGATGAACCCAGGATACTCCTGGATAAATACATGATCCATGCATGTGATAAACCGTTGTCATTATCCTGTTCATCTGTAATACCTGACTAAAAGAAGTGCTATGTTGTGGAGCATTTAACTTATTTTTAATATTGTCATTGAAATGAATTGAATTTACTTTTGACTGGAGTCATGTTAAAAGAAAGCATTCTAAAATGATTGAATTAGTCAGCTATTTGACTATCATGGGATGGCAGACAATTTAAAGAATAAATAGAAGATGTCACAATAAAAATACTCTTCCCGACTGCCAGAAATCCCTTGGAAATGGTGGGTATGCTATGGTTACAGAATTTTTAGATAAATGATACTCTCAAAAAACAAAAAATAGCCATGGTCAGGGTTGACAAAGAACACTATGGCATAAAGAGAGAGCTAACCCCCCCACACACACCAAAAAAAAAAAAAAAAAAAAAGAATGTTACAGCAAATGCCATTTTAATTCTAATGATCATGATTCCCAAATGAGGTCTGAAGATGTTTTTTGCCTCAATTAAATCGTAAATACTCTTGAAGAGTATGCTTATGATAAATGTCCAAATAAAAATCTGAAAGTACTTAGGAAAGGCGAGATTCTGGGTGGATATGGCAGGCAGTTATTATTTGCCTATAACCATGATCTTTCTCGGTACAAGAACCCTAATTTTGTTCAGATCAGAAAAGTTCCCAGCTAACACTAGTTGACATTCAGACTTTCTTGAAGCTGTAAGTGTTGATATGTTACAGATGGGTGCATGACTTCTTGGCAGAGGTCCTTGGGGGAAGACCTACATGCCTCATAAAGAGAGAAAACTCTATGAGGAGAAACAATTGCTTTCTTCAGCAGCCTTTCTAGGAACTGGAAATCCTTTCTGGACATAGAGCCACCATCCTTTGATCACATAAACAACAGACAAACTAAGAAGGGGGAGCAAAAATAAAGATTAGAAAGGGTGGAGACACATTAAATAAAAAGAGTGAAGTCAGGTTCCTTGTTGAGCTCATGGAGCGAGTACACAGAGCTTGGAATGCCAGCAACATTCAGACTTCTCCGTAAAGGAGATAAAGAACCATCCATGTGTAAGCAGGGGGAACTTTCCAGCTTGTACTAGCATTCCATCCAGGTAACAGAGTACTACTAGTGACAAGAACACATTTGCTGTATCTCTCCTTTATGCTCCTGACTTGTGCCACGGTCTCTCCAGTATGGGTGACACAGGGTAAATCAGATTCTTTCCATAAGCAGATGATTAGATTGATTACAAAGTGATAACTCATCTTTCTTTTCCTCCTGGTCTTTCACAGAGACAACAGACTAACAGCCCCCTTTCAAGGACGGCATGCAGGGTAATTACTGATTTGGAAATATGTATTTGAACACGAGCAGCTAGAACATCTAACTCCTTCTGTCCTGGCAATGAGGGATATATCTGATGCTATTGGGTGACTCTTTGCTGTGTCAGCCAGATGTGCCAGGGTCGTGCTCAAGACTGAATGATGAACCAGGTTTCTAGGCAGCAGAGAGAGTGATAAATGTGCAAAATTACAGGAGCAGGAGACAGGAGCTGACATTCCTGGCATAGAGAGGATATAAGTCAGAAAATGGCATGCTTTTTCTATGAAGGGCCAGATGGCAAATATTTTAGTCTTTGAGAGTTAAGAGGCTGGACCAAGAATAATATGTAGGCATTTATATAACAAAAAGCCAAAACATGTTTCCACAGAATTATTATTGGCAAAATTCAAAATATAATAATATTAAGTGAATATAAACTTATTGTTATACAGGTCTGTAATAAAAATGGGATCTATTTATGAACATTCAAATTTGATTTTTCTATAATTTCATGTGTCACAAAATACCATTCTTTTAATATTTTTTCTACCAGTTAACAATTTGAAAATCAGGTTTAGTTCATACGCTGTGCATCCCTACTACAGTGGTCTGTCATTTACTGTATTTTAAAAATCTCAAAAAAAATTTAAAAAATAAAAATCTCAACTATATTACCATTTGGCAGATATTATTTAATTTTACACTGCATTGTTGAAAGCAATGGGCTCCAAAAGACAGAAATGGATGTTTAATGAGAAGTTAAGCAGTGGTAACACTGCTTGAAAACCAGTGTTTTGATTGAAGCCACGAATCAAATGAAGAATTAAAAATTAGGATCCAGTTCAAAAATTAGTATTTTAGGAAACCATTCCCAAAGCAAATTGTTTAACATCCTGTGCTGTGGAGCATAGCTGTTCTTCTCAATTAATTTCACTTTTGAAGAAAAAGTGTTTTTGCGTATGTATAAAAAGTCAACATAGCTCTCAGGTCCTTTTATAGAAAGATAGCATGGTCAGATACTACAGTGTCATTCAATGCAAATTAAAAAAAAATAGATATACTGATGATGTTTCCAGTAATATCCTTTTAAGTCCAAGTCACCAAATTAATGTAAAGCTTCTGGAAATTTATTCTATCACAGTAAAACATTTGACAATGCTCTGAATGCTATTATGCATTCGTTTAAGCAGATGTTTCCTTCTGCAGTGAACTACAGATTAGAACATTAGATTGAACAAGTATCCTGATAAAAGTGATGTTCTTTGTAAACAATTTAAGTGTCTTAAAAGGTTACTGGATTATTTTTGTCATGGCTGTTAAATGATTTTTAGCCATTCATTCAGAAATAATTATAGCGTCACAGAAAACTGCCAAAAAAAAAAAAATGTATCGAGATGTCCTGTGTACTCTTTGCCCATCTTATCCAATGTCAACATTTTGCATAAATACAGACTAATATTGAAATTATCAACAATGTCAAAATCCGGAAACTCATAGGGATAGGATCAATGCAGCTTATTCAGATTCCCGGTTATACATGCACTCATCTGTGTGTGTGTGTGTGTGTGTACACAATATGTGTCCAATGTCATCACATGAGTACCTTCCTATAGTTACAACCACAATCAATGCATCTACCTGTACCCTGTTGGTACTCCTTGATAGCTACACTCACCCTTCACCCCATTCCTAACCTCCGATAGCCATCTGACAGGTGTGTAGTGATGTCACATTGTGGTTTTAATAGGCATTTTCCTAATGACTAATGATGCTGAACATATTTGACACCACATATACTTTTTTTTAAAGATTTTATTTGTTTATTCATGAGAGACACAGAGAGAGGCAGAGACAGAAGCAGACTCCATGCAGGAAGCCCGATGCAGAACTCAATCCTGGGACTCCAGGGTCGCACCCTGGGACGAAGGCAGGTGCTAAACTGCTGAGCCACCCAGCGATCCCCCAACACCATATATACTTTTGATAAAGTATCCATCTAAGTCTTTTGTTCATTTTCATTTTGAGAGTGCTTTCATATTCTAGAAACGAATTGTCTATGAAGTATGCGGTTTGCAAATATTTTCTTGTGGTATGTAATTTGGCTTTTGGCTTTTTCATAGTTTTAACAGTCTTTCTCAGGGCAAGTGTTTTTTGCTTTTGTTTGTTTGTTTTTTTTTTTCCTTCAATTTTGATTAGATACTATAATTCAGTTTTTCTTTGGTCACAATTTTGGTACCAAGGAATCTTGGTCTACTGCTAGGCCCTAAAGATTCTCTCCCTTCTACTTCTTGAAGTATTATATTTTTTTGATTTGACATTTAAATCAATAGGATGGCCCATTTGGAGTGTTGAAATGTTTTTTTCTCTTTTGTCTAGAGATCCCCAGTTGCTCCAGAGTCATTTATCAAAAAGCTGTCCTTCCTCCATAAAATTTTAACTTTTTTGTTACGAATTAATCGGACATGTTTGTATGGGTCTGTTTTTAAGTTCTCCATCTGTTCCATTGCTCTTTATGTCTATCTCTTAGCCAGGGCCACATTTTCTTAATCACTATAACTATATGATAACTCTTAACTTTGTGGATTAACATTTCCTCCCACTTTTTTCTTCTTTCCCAAAATTGTCTGGGCTATTCTAAGGTCCTTCCCTTTCTCTATAAATTTTAGGACAAAGGTAGATTTTTTCATAAATAATTCCACTAAATTATGGTTGTATTTTGTTCAAAATGGTTTAGAAGGCTTTTATCAAAGCATTCAACCAGTGAAGACTCCAAACAACAGCCTTTGACTATCTTAGCAGATTGTGGATTTTCAAAATATGACTCAGACATGGAAAGACATTGAAGTATATTTTATATTTGTATAAAACCAAGGAAAACACTATCGTGATTACATGATGAGAGCTCAAAAACTGTGCAAGATTTCATCTGAATTTTTAAAATTGCAAAGTGTAGTCTTGAAATGTGAGAAGAATCTTTTTATCTAAAGAATCTTAATTAAAAAATGTATCACGCACTGGAATTGAATAAAATTGAGATGGCGCACCATTTGTAGCATCTAAATTTAATAAAAAATTCAAAGGATACTATATATTTTGTTTGATGAGTATGTCCAGAGAACATATTTATCAAATACATATTTACCATATTTCTAAAAAAATATCAAAAACATTCAAGGATACTATATATTTTATTTGATGAGCATTTATCAAATTTAATAGGAATTAAAACATGACAGTACCTGTGAAATGCTATAGGTTAGAATCTATTCACCATTTACCACATAGTGACCATAGTGAGCACTCAGCAAGTCTTATTATTTTTACTGGTAGGATTCTGTTTAAAATTGATTAAGTGCCAATGTCTGTGACACAGCATCCACCAAACTGCCCTATTTTTATTTTATTTTATTTTATTTTATTTTATTTTATTTTATTTTATTTTATTCTTAGAGAGGAAGAGAGAGAAAACACTTGGCGGGGAGTAGGACATGGAGGGATGGAGAAGAAGAGTATCTCAAGTAGACTCCATACTCCACGTGGCTCAATCACACAACTCTGAGATCATGACCTGAGCTGAAACCAAGATTTGGATTATGAAGATAATAAAAAAAAGATGAAAAATCATTAAAAGTGAAAAATCTATTAAAAAGCTTACCTGGAGTGCTATATAACTGCCAGATTTTTAAAGATCGCCACACTTTATAATGCAGATGAACTTAATTTACACTTTAGGAGAGGAAAAATGATTTTCCCTCTCCTCCCCTAGGTTCTTAGTTGAGAATCCTTATAAGAAAAGACAGATTAACAAGAGAAAAACAAACAAAAGTTTAACAATATTTATACTTTCTGACTATATGGAAAAAACACAGAAAAACTGAGTAACACACCTGAATAACACCTCCAGTTGACCTGAGCCACCACCTTACCATCTCTAGGTAAAGACAAAAGAATGATGATAGGGAGAAGGGAGCCAGTTATGGAAAAGTACCAGGAAAAGCAATAAACAAGGGTAAGTTTGTTATGCAGATTTAGGGGATTCTCTTCTGCACTGATTAGGTTTCTAGAGATTTAGTCAAACTTCTCTTCTAGGTACACCCTTGCAAATGGAGATTTCCTTTATAAATGCAAATATCTCTTACAAAAATGTAACTCTACTTAGTTTTCAGAGCTTTTCCTGTGTCTGCTGTTTCTTAAAAATAATCAGCCTAAAATAATCCTGACACCAGAGAGATATACTTGAGGGTGGCAAATTATGCTTCCTTTCAATATATACACACAGACTATTCACTCAGTGGCTTGTCTAGGATCTATTTCTTGTAAAAGAGACTTCCTAAAAAGAGGGTAACGACTCTTCACACCTATTTTGTCATTTCTAAGCCTTTATTTCAGTCAAAAATCACAGACCTCCCCCCGCCCCTTGTTTTTAAAAAATCTATTTGCTTATTTTAGAGAGAGAGAGGATGAACGGGTTGAGGGGAGGACAGAGGGAGAGGGAAAGAGAGAATCTCAAGCCGACTCCCGGCTGAGCACAGAGCCCAGAGGCAGCTGGATTCCAGCACCCAGAGATCATGACCTGAGCCAAAATCAAGAGCCAATTACAGGTGCTTAACCAACTGAGCCATCCAGGTGGCCCAAAAACCTCTTTCTCTCTCTCTTTTAGCACTCATATCCCTGCCCAAAAATCTCCATTCTGTATTCCTTTAAATGTTGCACATTCCATAAAATAGGAATCTACTTGTGGGAACTTTATAGCATCCTCCTCAGAAATTTGGGGTTTATTCTAAGTAAGCAACGTTGAAGCAAGGCAGCTACCCTACTTTTGGTTTGTGCTGGAATTAATATTTATATATTTAAAATATATGAAAACTAAGTCATGAATGAAAGACCACATCTCTAAATAGGAGTTACAGTAACAGACATGGTTCTTCAGGTAGTCATGAGAACTTAATAGGAGCTGTGCACATCAAGCAATTGAGAATTTATAGAACTGAAGAGGAGTAGGGGCCATCCCCCCCAAAAATAGGGCATAGATATGCTATGACTTAATAAATCTTTGAGAGAAATCTTAGCTGGCCAAGGGAAATGTTTAAAGAAAAAACAAAAAACAAGTGTCATTGGTAAATATATGGCAGAACCAGATTTTAAAGTGTATTATATAAATACTCAGAAGCGAAATCTATTTCTAGAAATTATCTGTTGCAGAGTCCAGGACACAATTTTAATTTATTTGTCATTTTTAATGCTATGCTCGTAGACATAGCTTCTATAATAAGAGCCCCAAAATCCCACTGAGAAAATCAAGTTGAGTTGAAAATTCAACAGGATCCAATTAAAATTTAACAGAACATGAAGAAAAAGTAAAAATTAAAGAAAAAAAAAATAGATGGTCTATGGCAGGATTGCAGATGAATGTAAACCCAGTGACAGAAAACATTTCTATACTGGAAATAATAAAAGGCAGACTCTATACTATGGAAATCACATTTCAAAGCTCCGTTCTGATAAGAGCTGGAGCTGACATGTGTAACGCCCCCTCTCAATACAACACAATGAAACATGTGCATGGCTAAGCTTCAAAAAGAATGGGAAATTCTGTTTGGGAATAGAAACAAGGAGATAAATCAAAGCCAAGAAGTGGGAGCTGATGCCATCTGAGTATGATGAGGTTTATATCTGCTTTTGGACCTGGTGATGGAGAAACGCATCCTAACACCACGCACAATTGGAGACCACATGTGCAGGAAGTAGAAGTAGCTCCCTACGGTAATCCCAGAACCTTGAAATACAACCAGTTATGGAAAAAGGAGGCTAGATTTGGTGTTTCTTCCCAGAACGGCAGTTTTGGCGATTTGGTCATTCATTTTTGCTGAAGTAGAAGAGCTGGAAAATATTATAAAACATTTTGAAGGTATCCAAGAATTAACTAGGAAGTGAAAATAATTGTTCTCAAGGAATAAGACAGGTTAACCTAAGGGTATAAGCATGGTATTTGGACCCCCTATTTTTTTTTTTTTTTTAATTTTTGGTAGGCACATCCACTGGTTCCAATATGAAGCTTAGGGAAAATGATATATAATATGAGAAAGATACTGGATTTAATCACATTAAAAAAAAAAAAAGGAATGGACTGTGGGATACATAGTGATAATACAGTGAGTGTAACCAGTTGAGTTTGGTGTGTATTATGTATTTAGTTTTATTTGTGTTTTTTTAGTTATCCAGGCTACATATTATCAATTTGATTAATTTGACAATGAATGAATGAATAAATAAGGAGCGAGTGGGTGGAGGGGGAGGGGAGAAAGAAATAGATTTACCCAAACAAAAAGAGTGGCTTTGGAAAACCTAATACATAAAAAAAGAGCTCAAAAAAAAAAAAAGAGAGAGCTCACTTGGCAATATTTTCCAGCTTTGCATAGATTGTATAGGCATTATGTTGAAATAGTTTTCCTATGCTTAGTAATTTTAGTATTATAACAGAGCCTGTTAAACATTAATTACTTTTATCTTCAGCTTGCATCCTAAAATCTATTAATTTAATCCCTTTATGTTTAATATTTACTAAAAAACACACACATGTGTCCTAGACCTATTTTTCTGGAGAAATTGATATGCAACATGATATGAGCATATCTTCCTGCCTCTCTTTCTCATCCTCTACACATACACACATAAAATCAAGATTATAGACCTACTGAGCAGATGGCCTTTGACTTGGAGAAAATTGGATCTGGGGATAACTTTCTGAATTTATTTTAGATTCAAACAGTCTTTAGTATGCACAAATCATTAAAGCACTAGTCTGGGCCTGAAGAGGTTTTCCTTCAATATTTTATAGGAAGGATTTTGATCTATGATTTATCAGTCAACTGACAGCACTAAGGGCAGAGAGGTTTTCTTTCTTTTTTTTTTTTTTCCATTAAGAATCAATTCTTCTGGTAGATAGATTTTTATTTCCATCCTCATTCTGCCCATTGAAAAAAATCTGCTTTGGTATATGTCTGTCAATTTGAGTGACCAGGCACATAAGTGGCGTAAAATGTAGGCATTTTTAAATTGTGAGAAGTACTGCGATGTTGCAAAATACATAAAAAAATGAATAAATAAAAACTACCGAGCACCGTTTATGATTTGTAGGTGTTTTGAATGCAGGAAACATTAAAGAGGAATGCATTTTATTTATCTAAAGGTCACCATTAGGTTTTATATCTTTATACATCTTGTCAGCTCATATATAGATAAAGAAATTTGATGGACAAGTGCAACTATATATTTCTGGGAGTTCTGGTGTTCTTGTCTTTGGAATATTTTGTTTAGTGTCATTTATTTTGCTATGTTTTGTGATTTATTGCAAGTCATGTTAGCCAGTATATTTTTCATTCCTCAGCTATGAATGAATTTCAAGTAAATTTTCAGTCAGTTTACATTGGCTTGAAAGTTAATATTATGGGAAAGAAACTATCGAGTGTTACAGGAAGATATATTGTGCTACTATTTATTTCTGCATACCAGGCTGACTACAAAAAAAAAAAAAAAAAGCTGGCAGGTATAGAGCTAGGTGGCAGTTACCAGATTTCAGATGAATATCAAATAATTTGGAAAGAAATTTCTTAGAGTAATGTTCTCTTCTCTTAAGAAATCATGGGCCTTAAAAGCTCTATAGTCTTTCAAACTGCTTTCCTGAGAAGTTGCTAGGCTTTCAGGAAGGTTCTATTATCATGATGCATTGGATTTACAATGGAGCTTCACCACTAGTGTCTAAAGACATTGCAAATAGTTTACTTTTATCAGGATCTTCCTGTTGATTAAATAAAGCATTTCAGTGTCTTTATTCATGTGATCCGTGAATGTGTTCCTCCTAAGACTGTAACAAGTATAGGCCTTATATTTATCAAAATTATGGAGATGTTCCACCATAGTCCATGTAAAGAAAAGACTATATATAATCTAGGTTATAGCCCTAGGTTATTAGCCCTCTCCCCCACATCATGATTTTAAGACAGAGATTTTCGCTATTTTCCTTTACTATATCCTTGACATCGGTGTATCTTTTGAAATGGAAGCTACTTGAAAGGATGCATTCATTTCATAATTTTATTGTTAGGATCATTAAGTGGAATATACCCACATACTGCAATAAGCCTATAAATTCAATATCTTTAACCAAAAGTCTACTCCAGCTTTTAGAAAGTTCTTTTTCCAAATAAATCTATTTCAAGGCAGGACATACTGTATTACTGCTCTAGTTGCTTCCCAGGGGGTGCAGAGGTAAAACAGTGCATTGTTTCCTGTATCTTTGAACTACCACTTTGCGGCAATTCTCCATGTTGAGGATTACATGTGGTACATGTGGTTGTGTGTGTTTGTATTAGAGAGTGAGAAATATTAATATTTAATGTGTATGAATGGATGGCTCTGTGTTTCCCCCAGGAAATACCAGTGGCTCTAAGTTGAGAAAACACTGCTCAAACACATACTAAGATAGAGGCAGAATCAAAGTGTTTGGCAAAGAAGATAATACTTAAAAATTTAGAATATCTTGTGGTCTCTTGAGGGATATTCTCCTTGAGTAACCATGGGGATTTGGTTCAGCTGGGGTTATTTTGAAAAAACAACAACAACAACACGGTCATGTAAAGAAAAATAACCAGGAAAATAGGAGAATCAACTTGGATAAAATATAAGATGATTTGATAACATTCAGCCTGCTGTTGGAACTCATTAAAAACGTTTTAAGATTGAGTTGGCATTTATTTTAGATGTTTTAAATTTCTTACTGGCAAACAATTTTTAGTGTAAAGTACTTCTATTGTGATTTAAAAAAAAAAAAAAAGTTGTGGTACTAAGAAAAGACTCCCACACACCCCTGGGTTATGACTCGTGAATCTCTGCAAATTAAGGAGACTAAACTTCTGAGATAGGAACTGTAAGAGAATGGTACTCCTTCCAAAAGTGGCACATTTTCCCAAGCTTATACTGCCAAAAAATATTCTGCTCATGTCATTAATCTTTCAGTCATATAATCATTTAAATGTTCTCTACTGCCTTCAAAATAAAATCTAAATGTCTTTGTAATCTGATCCCATCTACGTTGACTTTGTCATCTCTCATCAGGGGGTCATTCCAGAGCTCATTTAGTCACACAACCAAGTGCAGAACTTGGGACAAGTCATATTCTTTTAGGTTCCTTTGTCCGTTCACCTGCTGCCCTTTGACTTGCACAGATTTATCCTTCCCTTTTAGTATCCTAGTAAGACATGGTTTAGCTGACAATGCACTCTGAAGCTTTCCTCAAATACCAAATACACAAGAGTTATGCACAGTGACGTGGATGTGCTGGTTGCATCGAGTCTGACACACTAGTAGTTCCTTTAGATTCACCCCCTATGACTGCAAGTTCCCTGAAGGCATTGACATCTGTGTTTCTTTAGCGACTGTCCACGAGTCCAGGTCACAGTGGAAGCCAATCTCTTGAGGAAGGCAGGAAGGGAAAAAGGGAGAGGGAAAAGAAGAGAGGGGGGTAGTAAGGAAGCAATGAAAATAATAATACAGTAAGGAAAATAATTGTATTTCCAAGAAAAAGTTTGTTTTTTCAAAGATTGATTGATTGAGAGAGAGCACAGGAGGGAGCAGAGGGAGAGAATCTTCAGACTGCCCACTGAGCTCAAAGCCAAATGTGAGGCTGCCCCCTACAACCTTGAGATCATGACCTGAGCCAAAACCACCAGTCAGATGCTTAACTGACTGAGCCACCCCAGAACCCTAGGAGCTTAATCTTGAGTATGAGAAAAGAATACTAATGTGAAGGAAAAAAACACCAGTCTTGAAGATTACATGTAGGGACTATCTTCATTTCCTGTTCTTATTGGCCATGTGATTTTAGGCAGGCGCTGTAATCTTTATGTGCTTCAAGTTGTCATTTAGGGGAGCTGAAGTAGCAGCATATGTTCATCCTCCTCCTCCTTGAGGCAGCAGGGGGTCACATTTAATGATATTTGCCTATGTGCTTCATATTTTTAAAACACAGAGCAATTATTGGGTCTTATTATTTCAAAACATATCACAGATTAAAAATAAGACGAGAAAAATATAAATATTTAACTTCTATGTAGCATATGTGTAAAAATTTTTTAAATGATGAGTGATTTTCTCATTAAAAGCAGTCTTAAATGGAAGTTATAAATATTCTGTAATTAAATATTTTTGTATGTTCTTCAGTGAGCACTCGGGAAATTACAGAACAGTTATCAGGAAGAGTGGTTTAGTACCTAGCTACACTGGTCTATCCCTATTGCATCCCCTCATCACTGCTTTATTAAGCATTTTTAGTTTTTATCTGGGAGTCCAAACAAATATTTCAGAAATGTATCCATTAATTATAAGATGAAAGGCTTGGCCAATAGTTATAGTGTATAGAGCATAAGCAGATCTACTTGTTTTTAAGATTTTATTTTTACGTAATCACTACACTCTATGTGGGCCTCAAATTTACAACCCCAAAATTAAAAGTTGCTTGTTTGACCAACTGAGCCAGCCAAGCCCCCCAGATTTTTTTTTTCATGTGTTCTTCTTACCATCACAAATCTAGGCTAAGTAGAGGCTTTATTTGTCTAGAATATTCTATCCATTCAAATTCATCCATCTCAGATATTTTCTATTTCTGGGATTCTCTGGAAGCCTATAAATTCAAAATGAAAAACTCATTTGTGATGTCCTTTAATACTGCAAGGAATATTCTTTTATGTCTTATATAATTGACAGTGTATATAAAAGCTAACGATTTAATTTGTTACACTGTCTTTATTTGTCATCTTTGCTGCAGAAAAACATGACCAAAAAAAAAAATCTTCAAAGATTTATTTCTTGCTCTCATTACATATGAGTTTTGAGTCTGTGGTAGCTCCATATTTCATTTTATTTCAAAATCTAGGCTGGAGAAACTGCCCGCTCATATGGGACATAGGGTTTTTTCTTTCTGGAAGAGGAAAAAAGAGCAAGAGATGTGGCAAAACCACAAGATAATTTAGGCCTTAGGCACTACATCATGACTGTTAGAGCTGCCTTGAGGAACTGGCCTATTGGTCCTTCTGCTCACATATTTATGACCCAAGTAAGTCAAGCGGCCAAGTTCATGTCAGTGGGGTGGAGAAGTACATTTCTTCCACAGGAAGACATTGCGGTTGCTTGGCGACATAGTAATATATAATCCACTTAGAGAAAAGAAGAAAACAAGAGTAACAATGCAAAGAACAATGCTCATTGTCTTAATACAGATATTTAGTTCTCTTTTTCTGGATGATAAATATTAATACACCCCTCCCCTAGGAAGCTGTCCAAAAAATTCAATCCAGTCATGCTAATTGGGTTCAAATTTCAGAATTCGTGGATAATCTCTATATCAGGTCCAAGTCTGGCTTCCTTACTCTGGTGGCATATGAGCATGTGCCCCGGCACACACGCACACATGCACACACTGCAATCTGATTCTTACATACTCGGTGAAATAGAATAAGGGCCAGTTACCCACACCTGACAGTATTATTCAGAAATGGATAAATGAGTGGCATATAGTTATCAGTAGTGGTAGCAATTCCAGATTTTTGTTGGCTTATTTCTCAAGGAACATAAAAATGCTCCTTGATTATGACCTCAATTGTTTCCTGGAAGCTCTATTCTCAGTGGCTCTTGCTTCTACCCTCTGGACACTTCTTCCTCACTCATTATAGAATGAAACTTGGTCCTATCTGAAGAGGGCATTGGAGACTATGCCTTCATTTGTGGCTGGCTTGCTTACCTATTATAGAAATATCCAATCCCAGAAGCTCCTTAATATCTCAAATGGTCACCATCTCTCTTAATTCATGTTGGCAGTTATTTTGACAATGAGGCTCTCTTAATAACTTAATTTTTCATCTATTTGATTCCAATCATTGCTATTTGCAAACCGGCACACTCACGGTGCTTTCTAAGGCAGCCCCCCCCACACCTCTTTTTGTATCTGTCCTTACTTACAGTTACTTCAAGTTTACCAGACTTCACTGGGAAGACACCCTTTGGTCTGTTTTCTGCGGCACATTTTGTTCAACTGCAATAATTTGCTGGGAATTACCTGAATCTGTTCAGGTTTTTTAATAAGAGCAAGATGATGATTATCTTAATTTGGCCTTTGCTCTAGCTTAATTATTAATTAGTCTTAGTTGTTCAGTGTACTTCCAAATTTTATGCTTATTGGATGCCTATTAGAAACAGGTGATTTTATCAACCCTGCAAGACCTTCACTGTCCGGATTACTTCATCCCTCTTTTACTCCTCGCCAACAAGAGAGTTCTCTTCTGATCTCATCTGTTTTGACAAATTCAGCCAATAACAAAGGCATACTTTGTAAGTTCTATGTCTTGTCCCTTTTGCCAACAGTCACAAGTTAATTAGGTATATTATATGGCTTAAATGTGATTGTAGAAACACTGTTACCAACTTCATTAATATGTAAAATTTTGTCAGTTTGTAAAATGGGTTCCCATTTTCCATCCTCCAGTGATATTTACCTGATGACCACAGTACAGCCCTGAAGCCAATGCTGAATACACTGACCTGCTTGTTTGTTTATGTGGCAGTGCTTCACTTGTACAATTTCTGAACTACTCAACTTTGCAGTGTAAACAAAGCACCCCAAATTATCAGAGGCCTACACACCAAATGTTTGTTTCTCTACTGTTGATGGAAGTTGTTGACAGCTCTGCGCATTCTCCACCTCTGTGTTTGGTTCAGGATGAGAAGGGGCCACTTCATTCCTTGTTACATGCTATTGTGACATGATCTTTCCTGGCAGATTAAAAACAAAAACAGAACAACAACAGCAACAACAACAACAACAACAACAAAAACAGAGTTGGATAAAATCTACATGGCTCCCAAACTATATGGCTTGAATTGCCACCCTTTCGTATCACTCCGCAGGAGAAATCACATGACCCAGCAAAGGGCTTCACTAAGTATCTTCCTCCCATCCCTCCCGGAGGGATGCACCGGAGATCCATGGCAAGACTGATTCATAACCCTCTTCCATAGAACCGGGTGGTGAATGATTGGGAGTAATTATATTCATGACAACACAACGGGTCTCACACTTATTTCTACCTTGATGCTGTAAATGCTCATTAATTTTTTAAACTTTCCTGTGCCCAAACTATATCATACCACCCTGATAGTTAGCCGTGTGTTTGTCCTTGACATCACCATTTCTATCCAGTTCCGTATCCTTCCAACTTCCTATATACGGGCTCAGCTTTACCTAATTACGTTAGCCTGGCACCATATCAGGAGCCAAATTTAGAACATTTCATCTGGAACTGGCTTTGATGCCCTAGTCTCATATACAGTGTAAGTGCGCTCCTGTCATTTCTGTGAAAACTAAGTCTGCTCCTGATCTCCTGGAGGTTTAGTTAAGGTTCCAATTTCCTGCCTAGCATTTGCCATCTGTCTCCCATGGAGGCTGGATCCTATCCTTTTCCCTTGTGGATGCCTTAGTTTTCTGAATCGACAGGGCACTTGTAATAGTGACACTACTCAAATATATAACAAAAGCTCTGCAAAGTTCCTTCCCAAGCCCCTCCAGCTTATCTTCATTAAATCTCCTTATTTCAGAGAACAGAGGAAGTCTAAGTTGAGTCTAGCCTTTCCCTTCCCCATAAACATTGAAGCTTAAACTCTCATCAGCCAGGTAAAGGCAAGCTTTATTCTAGAAAAACATATTCCCACTTTACTCTGAACTTATTATCTCATTGAGCATATGCTTTAGCTAAAATTGTATAGATTTTATTTATTTTTTTTAATTTTTATTTATTTATGATAGTCACAGAGAGAGGCAGAGACATAGGCAGAGGGAGAAGCAGGCTCTATGCACCGAGAGCCCGATGTGGGATTCGATCCCGGGTCTCCAGGATCGGGCCCTGGGCCAAAGGCAGGCGCCAAACCGAGGCGCCACCCAGGGATCCCTGTATAGATTTTAAACTTTGATGCAAAACGTACATGTATCGATTTGAGTCTGACCACCCACAGTTGCTGGAATACTTGTAAAATATCTAGTTTCCAATAAGTGATTTATTTTTTGAATGAATATGTGCTTTTTTTTTCTTTTTACTAGAATAATTTTAAGGAACTAATGAGGATACATCACAGTTCTGAGAATTTACAAGGGATCCCCGAAGTGGATGAAATATAAAATTGGGTATGTGTTTGCGTGTCTATCAGTTGAGCATAATGGTTCTAATAATTATTTGACAACCAGCAAGCTGTACTTTTGTAAAAGCATGAATTAAATGTTTGCATATTATGGAGCTGGTGAGAGAGAGTATAGTAATCATTCTCAATATTTTGTAAATAACGGTTTGGCATCTTGAAATCATGGGCCACACTGAATGCCACAATGCTTGCATCTGTACCACCCTGTGTCTGAGGGCATGCAAAATCATATTCTGACCTCCAACCACAAACCAACATCTGTGCCCCATTTCCTACACAACAGGAGACACTTCTACCTCACAGCTTTCCAATCCTATTGTGAACGGCTCTCTACAGTTTTCCCTCAGTCCTTCTGCCTTCTGACCAACCCTGGTGTTTCCTCCAAGTGGCCCTGCATGGCATGGGATGCCATCCTCTTGGAAACTGTAAATAATCAACTTTTCTGTCAATGGCATTGATGTCTCCATGCCATCACTCAGTTATGTCTATAAATTAAATCCTGGGTACATTTGAAAACAGAGAATTATGCTGTGACTGAATTAAATTTAGCTTGCCATATTTAGTTGACCAGAATAAATACATTTAGCTGGCCAGAATTTACATATTTATTTGGCTTCATAGCTCTCTATTTGTCACAAATTTTAATACATCACATGAAACAGTTGGAACTTGAGTTTTCAGGTAAACAGGGACATCAAGAAGTGTGCTTTGTACAGAGATGTACAGAGAAAATACATGGCTCTTGATAGAGGTATCAATTAGGAAAAAATTAACTGAAATAAAGTAAAATAATATTAAGATGAAAGTAAGTAGCCTATGCAGCTATTTCCACACTTAAATTTTGGAGAACTGAGAATATTTGAAGTATAAATTCCTCACCAGTTCTTGCTGTCTTTTGCATGTTATTAGTAATATCAGTTCTCTAGAAGTTTCTGATCGGTTTCACTGATCAGTTTCTCAGATCAGTAAAGTAACACACACAACATTAAAAACAGTTATAAGTAGCTATCAGGTGACAGGCATGACATCACTCAAAACATGTTTAATTTTCTATCAAAAGGCTCAAATCCAGGGCACCTGGGTGGCTCAGTGGTCAAGTGTCTGCCTTTGGCCCAGGGGGTGATCCTGAGGTCCTGGGATCGAGTCCCACTTCGGGCTCCCCACATGGACCCTGCTTTTCCCTCTGCCTATGTCTTTACTTCTCTCTCTCTTTATCATGAATGAATAAATAGAATCTTAAAAAAAAAAGTCTCAATGCCAGACACATGGATTTATAATACTGAAAATTTCAAAAGTTGGCCTGAAGATTTCATTGCATTTTCAATATTAAAATTGCATATGTCAGGTCCCCTGGCTGGCTCAGTCAATAGAGCATGTGACTTTTGATCTCAAGGTCATGCGTTCAAGCCTTACATAGAGTTTGCTTAATTAAAAAAAAAAAAAAAAAAGAAAAAGAAAAAAAAGAAAATAGAGTTTACTTAATAAAATAAATAATTTTTTTTTTAAAAATGTATATGTATAAAACTAAAATGTGGTCGAGTTGAAAATATAATCTATCATTTAGGAAATCTTGAGTTCCTCGAGTATTTTATGTGTTCTGGTGGATCATGGACCTGCTTGTACGCCCAAACAGGAAAATACCTCTTAGGAATCTGCATTTGGGAAGTTCGATGACGTGGCTATGTCTCTTTTTGTATGTGATTTCCATACCTCTGGACAGATGAAAAGATCTTTGTTTAGATTAGAAACATTTAACTTCAGTGTTAGTACTTCATGTCTTTTCTCTCCCTCGCCTGAGATTTCCTACAAATGAGTTGTTCTCACTTGCCCTCATTTAATTGGTAGATCTCTCCTACAAGATTGACATATACTTCCATAATGAAAAGAATCATGCTACAGACTTCGCCCTCAGTGAAGTAAAGTGCTAAAAAGAAATCATAGGTTAATAATTTATCACTTCTGAATATATTTGTTTTAATTTACTGTTTTCATGTTAATCTTAGAAAAGGCTGTCATATTCATTATGTAAAGTACAACTCGAGGTGACAGTTCCTGTACAAAAATATTGTCATAGGTGGATCCACTAAGTACTGAAGACAGAAACGTATGCCACACTCAGGAGTGAGGCTCTCGCTTTTCATTAAGCTCTCTCTTTGTCTCCTTCCGTTGTTTCACCACCACGCCACTTGAAAGAGGCTCAGTGTTTCCACTTCCTCAGCTCCCGCTCATGTTTTAAATTATTAATACTCAGTTTCACACAGTGCTCTTGGGATTCTCATCAATGATCTTCTAGGATCTGGATGATAAATTGAAAGGCACAGTTCATTTTACCTGGCATCTCTTCCTCTGCGGTTTTGAAATTACCCTTGTATCCATGTTATCACCTCAGCCGTTTACAGATGTCTGGATCCAGTCTCCACCTGTGTGAGCATGGCCATCTGTGTGAGCATGGCCATTGGTGTGAGCATGGCCGTCAGTCTGAGGATGGCCATTGGTGTGAGCATGGTCGTCTGTGAGCATGGCTGTCGTTGTGAGCATGGCTGTTGGTATGTGCATGGCCATCTGTGAGCATACTTGTCTGTGTGAGCATGGCCATCTGTGAGCATGGCCACTGGTGTGAGCACGGCCATCTGTGAGCATGGCTGTTGGTGTGAGCATGGCTATTTGTATGATCATGGCCACCTGTGAGATCATGGCCACTGGTGTGAGCATAGCTGTCTGGACGTCCAGCTCCCATGGACAGCTCTACAAGTGAAAGCAGAAAGTATTATTGCTTCCACAGACCTCCTCCACCTTCCTGTACTTTCTGGGTCACTAGGTGGCATAACTATCTGCCTACTTTTTAGAAGTAAATGTCCTAGGGTGAATTTCACTTTCTCATTCCCAGCCAAAATTATAGTCCTCGGCTCAGGTTTAGCTGTCTGAGCCTTTCTGTTTAATGGTGTCTCCTCTGCCCTGTTACTGCCTGTGTCCTGATTCTCATCATCCCTCATTCAGATGATTCCAGTAGCTGCCTTGACGTTAGTATCCTCCCACACATTGCCATTGAATTTACTATTTTAAGAAGCAAAATTCCTTCAGGTTTTTAACAGCCAAATTCTCTATCCCACAGTGAAAATCCACCCTCCTTAGCCTTTCCCCAGTCAGACTCTTGTTTTCTGCTTAAACATCCAGCTGCTAACCTTGTAACCTTTCTACTTTTCTGACCTATTGAATTTCTTTGAAGCCATCTCCCTTTGCATGTTTTCTTCTTTGGCACTTTACTTTTAATCACACTGAACCTTCTTCTTTTCTCACACTTCTCTGTCACTCAATTTAAACATCTGTTCATCGGGTGAAATCTTGCATGATCCCTCTGAAGAATCTAATTACCTGACATCTCCTCCCATAGCACGTTCACAGGTCATTTATACCCTGAGCCAGGTTGTGTTGGATTTGATCTGTTGAAATAGAGAATTCCCTAAACTAGCTTAAGCTGCAAGCATCTTGAGGACATAGGAACTGTTGACTCACACTTGCTTTAGCTCCAAGCACTTCAAATGAGCTGATTAAAGTCTTCACTGACTGTACTGTCTTCACGTCATGCCTGAACCCAAGTTCTCAGACCTCTGTGGTATCATCTCCAGGGCATCCTGCCCACTCTGATCAACTGGAATTATTTTCCTATCTCTGCCTTTAAGTCTTTCCTCATGCTCAAGTTGTTGCCAAGTGGAAGGCACTCTTCATTATACAATACAGTTCTTTAGAACCCTCACATTCAGAGTGGATAGTTGTCTGGTGATACATGATGTCTGGTGATACATGGATGTTGGCCGGTGCCAAAGTCAGACCAGTTAAATATTCATATGAGCAATTCTGTTCAAATCACATTAGAACATCTCTGTCTGAACTTATAATCATCCTTTATCATACATGAGTCCCAGAGGTGTACTGGAGGCAGCTCCCAAAGGCTCGTGAGAGCCCGTTGTTAGGTCTTCAGGAATTTTGTGAATAAGTTGTAAGATACAGACATTAACAAATTAAATTATATAGGAAACAAATGATATTAAAAACAAGTAATACTCAAAACTTCTTATTCCATAATCATTTTGCTATTATATGCTTTTGAGATTATTTATATCTATTTGGGGAATAGTATATAATATCATGCTACTGAGTATCTATCCTAAACTTTGCCTTCAATGGTGTCCTACAGCTTGAAATCAGCCATAATGTATCTGTATCACAGTAGCCTGAAAATTATAAATCAGGCCTTGAGTTATTGTTTCAACAAAACAAAACAGGAATGATCTAAACTTCAAAAAGTGATGATGAAAATGTTAATAATACAATTTAAGTGTAAAAGTGTGTTGTGTCTGTAGCCACTGCACTGAGAATAACAAAAACTTGAGAAAATACTCTTGGAATTTTTTTAAAACTGCTGATTCAGGAAAGAAGCTATTCATTTCATTGTTAAAAGAGTAAATTTTCAACATGTATCCTCATTGTTTCTCTTTCTTTTTGTACTCATTAATTTTTTGCACTCATGAATTTAAATGAAAACATCAGATAACAATCATGTTGGATTGAAAATTTTTCATCAATAGCAACCATAGTCATCAGTTGGCTACTGATACAAAGATTCAGTAAAATCAGTGAAAGCATTCTTTGAGAGTAAGCTGTATGGAAATGGTAATAAAAAAAACATTGCATATCGTATTAATTTTTTAAGAAATGGGCACTCCAAAGGCTTTTTCCTCTTTCTCTGTTGTTCTTCTACTTCACTTATTCATACACAATTATAGCTATTCCCAAAGGACTCCCAGGACCTTAAATCAACACTCTGTAATATAATAGTTGCCGTAAGCTGACTTGATTTTCTAGTGTACAACTTAAACCTTCCTTTCAGAAAGATATTTATTGGCCCCTTTTGAAGAAGGAGAGCCCTCTTGGTTCAATCAGTTAGAATCATGAGGTTGAGGTTGCACTTGATGAGGGCCAGGTCATACTCAGTTTTCAGAAAAGAAAGTAATCATATCAAGATTTTTCTAACCAAATCTCTACTTATTTTTAAGCAGATTCAGTATGTAGCTTTAAATATGCCTCGTGCTTATTTGATTAGAAGGATAACCTTAATAAAATAATATTTACTTGCTCCTTTTGATGAAGACTTTTGTAAATTTCTTTTTTCATGACACTTCAAAATTTACACTTTGAAATAAGCAGACCTTTAATCTTTTTTTTTTTTTTTTTTAAGATTTTATTTATTTAATCATGAGAGAAAGAGAGAAAGAGGCAGAGATACAGGCAGAGGGCGAAGCAGCTCCATGCAGGAAGCTGAATGTGGGACTGGATCCAGAGTCTCCAGGATCACTCCCTGGACTGAAGGCAGCACTAAACTGCTGAGCCACCCCGGCTGCCCAACAGACCTTCAATCTTAAAATATTTAACTTGATCCACTTTTTAAAAGTATTTAGAGGAGGAAGAAGCAGAGAAAGAGAGAGGGAGAGAAGAAGAGTCCCTGTGGAGCATGGAGCACAGAGTGCAGAGCTTTTCTTGGGCCCAATCCCCCCAAACACTGAGATCATGACCTGAGCCAAAATCAAGAGTCAGAGGCTTAACTGAGTGAGCCACTGAAGCACCCCTGACTTGATCCATTTGTGAAAGCATGACCATTACAGTGAAGGGGTGCACATGAGACACTCCAGAATGTGCCACTTTGGCATAAAGATAATTTCAAGTTAAAAGTAATTGAAACCCAGCAGATGCAGAAAAAGTTCTCTGCATCCCCCTCAACTGCTTAAATTTACTTTGGAAAAGAGAACCTCTCCCAGGAAGAGAGCTATTAATGGAAACTCCCCTTTACCTAAGAAAAGCAGCTGCAGGTGAGGGCAACCTTTGTTTTTCAAATCATTTCCTTTCACCTTCCTGTTAAGGGCCCCCCTCCTCTTTGTATACCCAGGGCCTTTCCCTTCTAAGTTCCTGTTAGCTTCCAGTTGCTTCATTGTCTTTGGTCAGTGTGGATTCCCCATTTGTACCTCCTATCAAATTTGATTTTCTCCTGTTAATTGTTTCATAAGTCAATTTGATTCTAAGTCCAGCTAGCAGGACCATAGGGCAGAGGAACGTCTTCCTCCTCAACAACAGAATCTATACTTTGATTGCATATTGCATATAAACCAATAAAATATAAAATTAAAACCACTATTATTTGTAATAATTTTTCTATAGTTTAAGGCAATATCTAAATGGAAATTCTCACGTGGAATAGTCAACTAATAGCAGCTTATGTGCTTAAAAAATCAGAAACATGTTTCTGATTACTTTTCATAATTAATGACAAAATTATTAAAATCATTTATTATTTCTTTAAGCATGAGGAATAATGCCTTAATGTTCTGGAGGTCGTCAAGGCATGAGAACTTCAAAACAAATATAACCACCAAGACTAAGTGATGATTTATAGTCATGAGTGTGTGTGTATATATATATTTCTAATTTTATATATAGATATATAAAATTCTATACACAATATATAGAAATTTCCTAATTATATATGAAACCAAAATGCACTCTTGATATTGACATAATATACAATTCATTATTTTTAAAATATTAGTATTATAAGAAATAAAATATTCTCAGGGAGAGGGTCAGAGATGGTTGATTTATTAACAAATCTCAGTATGCCAAAAAAAAAAAAATAGAGACACTTTTAACATCTCTTTTTTAAAATAAATTTTAAGTACACTGAAATGCTACAGATTTGTTCTAACAGGGCAAGGTATGTGGATCAGGTGCTTAGTTTTCTAATAAATACTTACATGCTGTCAGATATGCTTGTCAAGATGTCACACTTGTAAGTAAAAAGCCATATCCTTCAAATAAATAGTTGGTATCTATAATGAATACTCAGGGATGGCAATAGTTACTGTCTACTAAAATTATAACCCAACTGTTATTTTACAATTTCAGGAAGCACCATAGCTCATAATAGCAGTAATTTACATGCAAACAGACACAACTGTGTTATTTTACTACCAATTATAGTCTTATATGTATTTCCATGTCACTGTCTACATCTGAAAATGCAATTAATTTGGAGGCTTAAAGAATACAAACTGGCTCACCACAAGAAAACATGCTAACAAATGCTGGATTTCTAAAACAAGAAATTAATGCATATTTATTAAGCTCATATTAATTATGAATAAAACTACAATCAAGCGTGGAGAGGATACAGCTTACCTTTCCAATCTCTGGCACCATTGATAGAAGAGCATGTCTTAAGAGAAATGAAAGGAACACTCAGTGTCATATGACATATAATGCATTCAAGCTCCTAGGTTTTTGAAGATCTCAGCTTCATGTTTCCTGGCTTTTATGGGAAAAGCTTTCATTCAATGAACATTTAGGCTGCTAGCTAGTCTGGATGATACATGGATGAATCCCTCAGTTTTTGTTTTGTTTTGTTTTTTTGTTATTTTTTAGTGAGCTTACAGTAAACTACCAGAGAACAGGCACACGTACAGATACACACATCAAAAGAAAAAAAAATAATAATGTTAACATTGAATATGACCATCTTCCTTAAGGAAGAATGTGATGACAATAAAGTGAATCTCTTGAAGTTGCTTTTGTGACCATATACCCATTTCTTTCCACTAACGAGGTAACATCAGCATGTTACAACAAAAATGACTTAAAAACATTTTGTATAGGGGTGCCTGGGTGAAGCAATATGTTAAGCATCTACCTGCAACCCAGGTCATGATTCTGGAATCCTGAAATCAAGGCCCACATCTGGCTCCCTGCTCTGGGGGAGAGCCTGCTTCTCTCTCCTGCCCCCACCCCCCTCCAGCTCATGCTCTCTCAAGTAAATAAATAAAATAATTTAAAAAATTGTATAAAACTTCCCTGCATATCTGAAGAGTGGTATTTAGGGTGGTAATTTCCACTTGTCGCCACAGACATCATTTCCTATGGTGAAAGGCATGGGAAGGGGAGACTCAAAATGGGGGTGAGGGACCTATTTTACCTTGCTCTGGGCATAGTGTTCTCCTGCCTGAGTTTGAGGGAAGGCCTTGTGGTTTGAAACTGCCAGCTATTGGGATTATTACTTGCTGTACGGTGTAAGGTCAACACTGTTGATTGTTTAGTTTGGACCTCTTTTGGAGCAATGCATTAAATATAAAACATGCATTTTTAATGAAAAATCATCCTGAATTTTCTTTCATCACCAAAGTTGATATTGAACATAAAATTGGCACAAAATTATTTTTAACATTTACAATCCAACATACCTAGGGATATTACTAAGCATATGAAAATTAGAAGAGAAAAAATTAATGAAGAAGCATCAGTATCTACTTCAAAAATTAATGCTTGGATGCGTATTGCTCTGTGAAGCATACATTTTATATAAATCAAATGATTTCCTGCAATTAATTGAACTTATATGCAATTCTAAGTTTTGTTGTGTATTCATGAAAATTGAGATAATAGCTTTTAAGGTGTTAGCTCCAATAGCAATAGAAGAATTTAAAAATTCAATAACACAATTCAAAGAATCTAGTTAATTTCAATAATGTTTGATTTTTTTTATCTAATTCATAGACTCAAAGCAAATCTTTATAAGTTCATCCATGTAGGGTGAAATATTTGATATTTTATGAATGCTATCTAAATTTAGTTAAAAATTAAACAATGAAGATACAACTGTTCATTTCAAAATGATAAAACAGGGAAATTTTTCCATGAATTATTACATAATAGAAAAAAATTCTCATCTAATTTTAAAAATATTATAATAAAACAAAAAATGAAAATAAAAGACATATAGGTTGTAACCCACAGCTATATGGTCAATTAATCTTCAACACAACAAGAAAGAATATCCAATGGGTAAAGGTCTCTTCCACAAAGGGTGCTGGGAAATCTGGGCAGCAACATGCAAAAGAATGAAACTGGACCACTTGCTTATACCATGAACAAAAATAAAATTAAAATGGATTAAAGACCAAAATGTGAGATAGGAAAACATCAAAATCCTAGAGGAAAACACAAGCAGTAACTTCTTTGACATTGGCCAAAGCAACTTCTTTCTAGATGCATCTCCAGAGGCAAGAGAAACAAAAGCAAAAAGTAACTATTGGGGCTACATCAAGATAAAAAGCTTTTGCACAGCAAAGGAAACAATCAACAAAACTAAAAGGCAACCTATGGAATGGGTGAAGATATTGGCCAATGATATATCTGGTAAAGGGTTAGTATTCAAAATACATAAAGAACTGAGAACACTACATCCCCATAAAACAAATAGTCCAATTTAAAAATGGGCAGAAGACATGAAGATCACTTTTTCAAAGAAAATATCCAGATGGCAACAGACACATGAAAAATATGTTAAACATCACTGATCATCAGGGAAATACAAATGAAAACTATAATGAGATATCACCTCCTATATGGTGTCAAAATCTCTAAAATTAACAACACAAGAAAAACAGGTGTTGACAAAGATGTAGAAAAAAGAAAACATTCTTGCACTGTTGATGGGAGTGTAAACTAATGTGGCCACTGTGGAAAACAGTATGGGGGTTCCTCAAAACGTTAAAAATAGAGCTATTCTAGGATCCAGCAATTGCACTACTTGTATTTGCCCAAAGAATAAAAATATACTAATTTAAGGGGATACATGTACCCTTATATTTATAGCACCATTATCTACAATAGCCAAATTATGTAAACAGCCCAACAACCCAAGTCCAGTGACTGATAATGAGTAAAGAAGTAATATATATTTATATTGTATAAATAAAATTTTATATATTCTATTTTTGTACTTTTTTCAACTCTTTCAAGTGTCCAGTTTCGGATTACACTTTTTTAAACATTATATATTTGTATTATATAAATAAATAAAAGTGTAATATATATTATATATATATATATAAATATAAACTGGAATATTATTCAAGCATAAGAAGAATGAAATCTTGCCATTTCCAACTACATGGATGGAGCTAGAGAGTATTATCCCAAGCAAAATAAGTCACAGAAAGGCACCATATGATTTCACTCATAGGTGGAATTTAAGCAACAAAACAAATGAGCAAAAAAGGGGTGAAAAAAGAAAGAAAGGGAGGAAAAACCAAGAAAAGACTCTTAACTGTAGAGAATAACCTGATGGTTACTAGAAGAGAGGTGTGAGGATGGGTGAAATAGGTGATGGAGATTAAGGAGGACACTTGCTGTGATGAGCACAGGGTATTGAATGCAAGTGCTGAATCACTGTATTGTACACCTGAAACTAATATTATATGTTAACTAAGTGGGATTTAAATAAAAACTTTTTAAAAAGACATACTGATTGTAAGAGAAGAGACTTTAAAAACAACTGTTCTCAGATATGATTATCTACATATAAAATCCCATAGGGTTTGTTAAGAAGCTACTACAACAAATAAGCTACTACAACAAAAAGCTACTTTAACAAGACCTCCAGAACACAGGGTAAATATACCCCAAAACCCCAATAATGTTTCTATACCCTAGAAATGAAAACTTAGGTATTGAATATTACCATTTACAACTACACCACAAAAATTAAACATATAGGTATAAATCCTACAAAATGCACATAAGATATGCCTGCTGCAAAGATATTCACATATATATGGTTAATTGATTTTCTGCAAAGGCCCACAGGAAAAATACTTAGAAACTGAAATATACTTGGAATTGATTGTGTTGCAGGCATAATTCATAAACACTTCCAAATAAGCTACACTCTTCACTGCACTAATTGAGTCAGAAGCCATAGTTTTCAAAATGTATAGATTCTGTGTACAATTTGTTGTTACTAATTTTAGTGAGAAATAGTCTATTGAAAACAAAAAGATGCTGTACCATGTAATTTATTTCCTTCTTCCTGTTACCAATTGGAAATCTAACATGTAAGGATTTAGAAATCAACTGTCTTAAAAAAGTTTTAATTTTTATTTTAACGAGTTCTCTGGTTCTGTGCCTTTGCTCATAACTGTTGTTAAGTTCTTTAATCTAATTAGCTAATGATTTTTTACCTCCAAAAATTTGTTTTCAAGATTGTATTGAAATATAACTACTGCAATAAAATTTAGGAGTATGAAAATATTGAAATTGATCACTCTACTGTCAAGGGCATAACTAAAAATATTAAATAATGAGTTTTAAACTGTGCACAAGTGTACTTCATCTAGCAAACATAGATTGAAGAAAACACATGTTAATCAAAGGAATCAAAACCTAAATGCCTAATAAATAATGTTATATTAGAACAACAACCACAAAAATAAACTGAGTGCAAAGTTCAAATTTTTTTTCTTCTTTTTCTCAAAGTTCAAATTTTAAGTATCATAATTGAGAAAAAAATCTTTCAAAAGAGATCCTTCTAGAAATTGGATAAAGTTATATTTGATAACATTATGGAATTAATATGAGCCCTACACTTTTGACATTTGACACAGTTAACAAAACATCCAATATAGTCATTTAATTTAGCAGAGTTTTTTTAAATTGAAATACTAATTGTAAATAAGATGTAATCTAGTGAAGGTAAAACAGGCTATACCCGAAAATACTTAGGATAATATTTACACATTTCAAAAATTAAAAAAATATATATATTTATATACATAGAAATTCCTCTGACTACCAGGTAAGCTGTAAGACAGTGTTTTCTTAATTAGAAAATTATGGTCTAGGGATCCCTGGGTGGCGCAGTGGTTTGGCGCCTGCCTTTGGCCCAGGGCGCGGTCCTGGAGACCCGGGATCGAATCCCACGTCGGGCTCCCGGTGCATGGAGCCTGCTTCTCCCTCTGCCTGTGTCTCTGCCTCTCTCTCTCTCTCTCTGTGACTATCATAAATAAATAAAAATTAAAAAAAAAAATTTAAAAAAAAAGAAAATTATGGTCTACAGTAAAAAATAAATGAAAGTATAAGCTATTTTAAAATTTGTTAACCAGGGATCCCTGGGTGGCCTAGTGGTTTAGTGTTGCCTTCGGCCCAGGGCGTGATCCTAGAGACCCAGGACCGAGTCCCACATTGGGCTTCCTGCAGGGAGCCTGCTTCTCCCTCTGCCTGTGTGTCTGCCTCTCTCTCTCTTTCTCTGTGTCTCTTGTAAATAAATAAATAAAATCTTAAGAAAATAATAAAATTTGTTAACCATAAAATGCAACTTTGAAAACTATTGCAGGCAATTCTATAGGAAATAAACAATAAGACAGAATTTAAAAACATCATTTTTACAAAGTACTAGTTGCAGAGAATTAAAAATTAGGTCAGATAAGATTATAAATTTTAAAGTATGGAAATATAGCTCAGATAATAATTATATTTATGCTATTTTTAAAGCTCAAATAATCAAAACATTCATGTAATTTCACTTTAATAAATGCAGATAGATGATAATTTATAGAATACATTTATTTTCAGTGATATTTTAAAATATGACCATTTTTATGATGTACAATATAAGTCCAACATTTTTTTCAATAAATATTTCACAAAAGTTTATAAATACAGAGAGATTCTATTTTTGTACATTTTTCCACTCTTTCAAGTGTCCAGTTTTGGATTATACATTTTTTAACACTCCCTTGACAACTCTAATACTCTATTTAGGTCCAGCAAAGTTTTTTAGAATAAATATTGAAGATATTGAAGTCTCTGGTTTTTTGTGTTTGTTTTGTTTTTGCTTTTGTTTTAGAGAGGGCAGAGAGAGAGAGAGAGAGCGCACGCGCATATGTGGGGCAGGGAGGGGTTGGGGAAAGAGAGAAATCCTCAAGCTACAAGGAACACAGGGGTGTATATGTATCTCCAATTATTGTTTTATTTTCTTTGGATAGAAGTGGAATGCCTGGATCATGTGGTAGTTTTATATTTAACTCTGAGGAACCACCACACTTTCTGACAGTGGCTGTCCCAATTTACATTCCCACCAACAGTGCATGAGTGTTCCATTTTTTCCGCCTTTTTGCTAGCACCTGCTATACCTTAACTTTTCAATAGTAACCACTCTAACAAATGTAAGGTGATATCTCATTGTGGTTGGTTTTGATCTGTGTTTTTCTGATATTTGGTGATGTTGAGCAACTTGTCATGTATCTGTTAACCATTTGTGAATTTTCTTTCGAAAAATGTCTACTCAAGTAATTTGTACAATTTAAAATTGGATTGTTTTTGTTTGCTTGTGGGTTTTGCTACTGAGTTGTAGGAGTTCCTTATATATTTTGGATTTTAAAATACTTATCAGGCAGCCCTGGCGGTTTAGCGCCGCCTTCAGCCCAGGGCATGATCCTGGAAACCTGGGATCAAGTCCCATGTCAGGCTCCCTGCGTGGAGCCTGCTTCTCCCTCTGCCTGTGTCTCTGCCTCTCTCTCTGTCTCTCATGGATAAATAAAATCTTAAAAAAAATAAAAATACTTATCAGTCATATGATTTGCAAATATTTTCACTTATTCTGTAGGTTGCCTTCTCATTGTGTTGTGAAGGTGTATAGTTTGATGTAATCTCACTTCAAATGTTTATTTTTGCTCTTTTGTCTGTGCTTTTGGTGTCATATTTAACAACTTATTGCCAAAAAGTATTGCCAAGTATCAAGGAAATTTCTCCTTATGTTGTTTTCTAGGAGTATTACAGCTTCAGGTTTTATATTTGTCTTTATCCATTTCAAGTTATTTTTTGTGATTGGTGTAGGGTTGGGCTCCAATTCATTCTCTTTATGTGGATATCCTGTTTCTCAATACCATTTTCTGAAAAGACAATCTTTTCTTCATGTGTATTCTTGACTTTCTTGTCAAATATTACTTGACTATATATGTGTGAATTCATTTCTGCGCTCTTGGTTCTGCTCCAGTAGTCTTATAAGTCTGTTTTTATGCCAGCAGCATAGTATTTTGATTACTATAGCTTTGTCATGTGGTTTCAAGTCAAGAAGTGTGATGAGTCCAGTTCTGTTCTTTTTTTTTTAACAAGATTGGTTTGGCTGTTTGGGATTTTTGTGCTTCCCTTTGAATTTCAAGTGTCTTTTGTTTGGTTGGTTGGTTCGTTGGCTGTTTTTGCCTCCTCCTCCCCCCGCCCCCCTCCCCGTGAAAATACCTTTGGAATTTTTATAGGGATTGAATTGAATCTGTAGATAGCTTTGGGTAGTGTGAACATTTAAATACTATTAACCTTTCCTATCCATGACCGTGGGATAGATTTCCACTTATTTGTATCTCCCTCAATTTCATTGCTTAAAATATCATTTTCAGTGTGAAATCTTTCACTTCCTTGGTTATATTTAACAAATTTAATCTGGTTCAGCTACTATACTCAATCATCCAGAGAGGATCTCACAGACACACCATGGAGGAAGAAAGTCATACTAAATCAGTATTAATGTAGGATTCCATTTAGATAAAATTTAAAAATTTCCAAAAATAAATCTATGGTTCCCTTTGGAAGAGATGGGCTAAGAGTATCAAGATTTCAGTTTAGAAGACTATTCCATATCTTGATGAGCATGGGGTGTCTTACATGGAAAATAGGTGGATAATAACTTTTTGAAAGACAAGAAGTGGAAATCTCAAAGCCTGGGTATTTAAAAATTAGTGTAGTGCATGTAAGCACACACGATGCTAATTTGAATGAGAGTAGTAGTAAATGCATGTGGTAAGGTTTAGGAACTTGGAAATTGAATATAGCAACTGCACTGAAAGGTCTTAAAAAAACCAATTCAAGAAAATCTAAATTATTTTGATCCAAGGGTAAGGAGGGTTTATAGGTCAAGATAGCTCAAGATTTCTTACTACCTACATGCAATATATATAACATGTTTTATACATGTATTATTTTATATATATATATATATGTTTATATATGTGATTTATTGTCTTTAAGCCTTTGGGATAAAATTACTTGTCCTATATTTCTGATACTTCTAGGAATGTTTACAAGAAAGGGAGATACATTATTTGGTGAAATTACATAAAATAATCACATGAAGAAAATTTACGAAAAACATTTATGAGCTACACTCATAAATCAAATATTTCTTTTCAAAAAGATTCATTCTTGTAGCTTTGGTTATACAGTGTAGACTTTTAAAATATTGTTTCTATTTGCAGCTTTATTTTTTATTTATATTTTAGCAGGATAAAATGTGGTATCCTCATTAAAACCGTGATGGTCTGCATATGTAAAGTTAAAGTCACTTAACAGTAATGATTCTTTGCATTAAAGAGTGACAAGTTCTCTTGATAACTACACTGTTTTCTGATCTATCAGTTCCACAATCAGTCCTATTTTTTGATAGAATATTGGTTGTATTAAAATTGCCTTCCATCTATTGAAGTTAAGGAAATAATATGAAAGTACATATTGAAAATTATGCATTCACACAGACACACAAATGAAACTTTAGCTAAAGTTATGAGAAATTAAAGTAAAATTATTAAACAAACTATTGTCATTTGCACATGAAAATTCATGTGAATAATATTTATTGGTCTTACTGTTAGGTGCCTGTATTACAGCAAAATGCTAAACAAAATAAAAAATATATTGGCTTACTATATTTATCTAGAACATATGGAATAAATCTTTTAAAAACATGGCTTGCATCATTAGATTAGGAATGAATATAAAGAAAGGGTTTGCTTTGAGATTTGACTACTGCTGCATTTTCTTAGATAATTGTGGTTCATACAACTGCACACTTAGTAGTCGATAGAAACACTCATACCTTTCAGGGTTGAAACACAGTTAATAAGACTTGCGATTGATTTTCAAATCATTCATCGTCTCAAAAGCACATGGAGTTGATTTCATACATTTTTAAGGAAACAATAAAATTATACTTTTGTCTCCTTGTTAGTGATATTTTAGCTATATAGAAATTACAGTGCTTCCTACTATATTGAATGGATCCAAGATTATTTATACATATATTAAGTATGTTATAGATTGACTTACATAATACATATTTTATTATCTATTATTCTAAGATATCCAAAACAAAGTCTCCTTCACCACCCTAAATCATTATCAATTACTATAACATATATGATGGGAAACCCATGGAATTACATTCAGTATTATTAATAATAATAAATTTCATAGCATGCTGTTATGTAAAAGTAAAATATGGTTTATTTGTTGTCATCAATTAAATTATCTTATTTCATGCAGAAAACTAATAATTACCAGGATAAATAGCCTATAGAGTAAAATCAATTAAGTGACAATGTTTATTATATTTTAAAGTATACTATTTTGTCTAAAAGAGAAGTACAAATTAGAATGGATTTGCTAATAATCACCTTAGTAATGTTATTCATATAAAGTACATTCTGGATGATATTTTAAAATTTGTTTTTGGGATTGACTATGCTATTTTAGACCAGTCAAAAGCAAAGCAACATTATAGAAATTCATTTGATGATTACTCATGGTCATTCTAAACTCCAGGTTATATAAACATCCACAAAAAAGAATGCCCAAAGGAGTCATCACAAAGGAATAAATGGCTTCTTGCTAAGAAGTAAATTCAAAGCTCAGGTCTGTATTTTTATTAGAGAAAATAAAAATCAATATTTCCTATGTGTATCTGTGTGACTATAATAGAGATTCATTGTTGTACATGGACTGCATCTAATAATGCCAGCTTTGGTTACGCTTCTTTAATGTCAATCATTTCATATAGACTTTTTTGGAAACTCCTACTTTTCAGTTCTTAGTATTTGATAATATCTGGGAGAATGTCCCCAGAAGGATATTCAGTCTGCATACTCTCCTGGTCTTTAGCTCCATTAAGTGTAGGTATGGGGCCTAGGCTGGCCTGGCCTTGGTGAGACCCTGCTGCAGTCAGCAGAGGGTGGTTCACATTATGTTTGAGATTTCAAGAACATCAGTGGCAAATTGTAGTAATTTGGGCAGAACTGGAGTACTCCCTTTTCACAGGCTATGGCCATTATTATGAGGAATGATAAACCTGTTATTCCAGAAGTGTTGTTTGCTGTTGCTTTTCCATCCATGTTTGTGCATAATGACTATTAAAAACTGAGTACCTACTATATGACAGTCCCCAGGCACTCTCGGTGGTCCACCGCAATATGGCCACCGCAGCCTCCCTCTGATTCCTCAAACACCCTGTGTTCAAGTGCAGTTCAGGCCTTTGTATTTGATGTTGTCATCATGGAGGTGTCAGTGGTCTAATCTGCTCCTGTCTAGATCCTTCTCTTCGTTCAGGCATCATCTTTAGGGCAGGCCTTGCCTGGCTTTCTGAGGGACTTACAGGTTCACTCTCTATGCCTTGACTGTAATTTATTACTACTTTTTTTTTACCGACTGTTAACTTTTTGTCATCTGTCTTCTCTCACTATAGTGAGAGAATTAGCAAATTAATTGCTAATTTACTGGAATGGCTCTCTTACCTTTGCCTTCTGATAGATAAGGACGTGGGCCAGACCAGAACACGTGTTGTTGCCAAGTTTGGACCATTTCTGTGTTTGTCTGTCTGTCTTTGCATACTATTGATTGGCAAGTGAATACAGATTGCCTTCCTTTTTCCTTTCTCAGGGACAGACCAGTGGGTAATATCCTATATCGCTCCAAGTAAGACTTTTTATCCTTCACATACCCTTTCCCCATTACCTTTTTTTTTCTGCTCTGTCATCCTCACCCTCATTCCCCACTTCTGGCCCGTCAACTCCAACACTTTCTTTCTCATTCAACGAGTTCAGTTAGATATGTTTCAATGATGGTATCCTACTCAGGGTGAAAGAAACATATTTATCTTGTGTGAAAATCGATGCAAGAAATGTTTGTTAAAAGACATTTTGCTCTGAGATTAAATATGCTTGTTAGTTGATGAAATTCAGAGTAATTTTTACAGAATAAATAAAATGGCCTAGAGAGTTTTTTAATTTTTTCAGTCTCCCCAAAGCATTTTACTCCCAGGGTAATCATAGACTAAATTCTTATATAGTAGTTATATGCCATAGCTCAAAAGAAGACTCCAGTATCTTCAAATTTGATAATTCAGGGCAATATAATAAATTAAAGAGAATTGTGAAATTTTATCAAGAACAAGTAAGGAGCACAGAACTTTCCTTTGCCAGCCAAACTAGCTTCCACATGAATAATTAATTGTATGTTTTGAAAATATTATCAGAGAAAGACTCATATTTTAACATATTTGGAGTTACTGGGTAAGGCTAATAACTACCGTGGTAGTAAAACTCTTTGGGTTGATCCTTGGATAGTCGTTTCCCAGCTAAAACAACATTGTCGTTTCTCCAACAAGAAGAGTTAAAACAAAACAAAGCAAGCACAAATGAAAAAAAAAACAAAAACAAAAACAAAAAACTACAAAACCGAGGACCTCTAGTGAATCTTCAGAAGTAGATGATCCCCAGGAAGAGACATCTTGGCAAAGATCTGGGATAAGCCAATGACCAAACAGGCACACTGCTCCTGCCTGAGACCACCAAAATAAGACCACCTGGATGCCAGAATCCATTAACTGCAGTATGTTTATTTGAAAATTTTGCTCTTTACCCTCTACACTATTTCCTTTCCTCCTATTGGTATAAAGTTCTAATTTGTTAGTAGACACCTTTCTCCCTAAATCATGGTCTTCCCGGGACTCTTACCATTGATAATCACCAGATTATATAATGTCATTGTCATGCCCGATGGTTAAAAAAAAGATTATTCTAAAAAGTATGTGAAAGTATTTTTAAAGAGGTCAAAATACATGATATAAGATCACTATCCATTGAATGGACAGGGTTCAGTTTGTGTTGATGATGGTTTATCCTTTAGCTTAAGCTAAAAATCCACCAGAAGTGGGGACTATTAAAATAAAAATATGTGATTTTTATTATATATTGTATTATATATCATATAGCAATCCAGTGATTGCTAAACTGTGTATTTGTGTGTTTGGAGTGGATGGTAGTTGTGGTGGGAGGTGAGAACTTATATAGGAACTGTAACTTGCAAAACAGACTGACAAAATAGTTAAATCTACCAAGCAAAAACAAGATATACATCACACACTCTGCAATTAGACCCCTTTAATATCAGCTTGATCAGACCCATATGTTCCAGGAAATAAAAGAATAATACAGGAAAATGTTCCTATATCTCTACATGGACTCATGGGTTCTAATGAGATCAATAACCATTCCTGTACTACCTATTTGATATATCCCAATCAATCCCTATCCCTGCAAAGACAAGCTTATGGCTAACCTCAGGTTAACAAATACTAAAATTATCTTTCCTTAACTTCTGTGAAAAGCCCCAATCACTGTTGTGGATATCATTCCTTGCTACAAATTAAATAAGCCTACATTTTTTTAAAAGCCATGACTATATTCTTGGTAATCTTTAGTTGGTGGCTTTTAACATTTGTTAACAAAGGTAAAATTCAATACAATCATAGAATAGTTGTGAAACAGACATTGGATAGGCTCCAACATTGCAGTTTCAGAGTTTTACTTAAGTGGCCACAAAATTCTGTACTACCTTATTTAAATATTTTCCTCTTTATTGCTTTTAATTAAGTCCTGAACCTGGTGAGTGGTGAAAAAATTAGATGATTTTAAAGAATGACTAAAAGGAAAATATTTGCGAGAAAATATTTTCTTCATTCCCACGCCTGTTAAAAAATTTCAGCAACCACACACATAAATGAAAATTTATGTTTATAAAACAAGTCTTACTTTATTTTTCTCAACCTGTATGACTGTCTTTATAGCATTGATTTTTTTAAGAAGCAAATCCAATATCCACATGATCAATTATTCTATCCCCTACAATAAAGCAAGGGTTAAAAGGTGTAGTAAAGAGTGCTTTTAAAAAACAAACAAACAATTAAAAAAACCTCAATATATTCTTTTAAACTTCCAGAAAACTCATATTTCTCTGACACTATTTAAATGCAGATTTCCTAATACTTCCTGATACCCCCAGGTATTTATTGTCTTTGAATCATGCTTAGGAAAAATCGGATAAATTACAAGCTTCAGACTAACCAAAGTAGAGCAATTATATGAATTATCTGATATAGAAAATGTGTGTAATTTAGGCTATTATGATCATACATAAAATGATAAAAGCTACCTTTTCCCTCTTAGGAAAGTGTGTAACAAGTTTAAAACAAAGGTTAGGCAGCAATTATGAATTATAGTTAGGAACAGAATAAATTGCTGTCCTGGCTTCTTGCATTATTACTATGATTATTTTATTTTTAAAAAAATTCTTACCAAAATTTCTAAGTGTATTTTATCAAATACAACTAATGAACTAGAGAGAGCTAATGGTCAAGCTCTATTTCAAAATATTTAAAATACAAGCTTTGACCTTAAACAACATATTTTAGGAAGTTTGGGAAGGCATAGGTGAAGTTATATGGATTAACATGTTTAACAAAAAGGATTAATGTTTTTCAACCTTTAGGTTCCATCTGATACAACACAAAATCTATTTAGTTATATGAATAATCATGTTATCCACTTCATTTCCCCAAAATAAATAAGTTGAGTTGAGAGTGGAAAAGTGTGAAAATGCCCCATTTGCAAGTAAATTCTTATTTTGATTTTGAGCTCATTGGTCCATTTGATGCAAGAAAATTAAATCAAAATAAAATTTCCATAAGCATTGCCCATTAGTATACATACCATCACATAGCACAATGAGAACTCAGTGAATGTTTGCTCTACTTGAAACTGTTACACTTGTTAATTTTTGGTGGATTTTTGTGTGTGATTGATATGGTAAGGGGAAAAATACCCTTGTTTTGAGAATTCATCGTGTCACATTAAATTTCCCAAGTTGCTTTCTTTCTTAGAGTGAAGCTAAATGTGGGTACCTCCACCTAAAAGATGGGGTCCTAGGCTTCTGGTCTGTACCATGAATGATCAGACTTGCCCTCAACACTGTGGTTTAGTACTTACCAAAGTAGAAGACTCTAAGACATGAGCAAAACCACACATCTGCCATGTTGGTGCCAACCTGCCAGCTCCCAGCTGCCAACAAATCAAGACTGCTTTTCTTTTGTTCTGCCTTCCAAATCTTGCACAGTGCCTCTCTGTGGAAGACTGTAACCAGAACCCAGCAGGGAAAAGAATCTGGAAAATGCAGGGACAGCTTGGTAGGATAAGGATGCTTCTGAAATTCAACAAATGTATGCAATAAGTCCACCCCCTTAGATAGTTAGTTCTCCATTCATCTTCAATTCATATTTAAACTTCCAAGCTCCTCAGTGGCAACATTATGGTTTGCCTAATGTGGTGCTAGAAAGATGTGTTTATTATAAACTCAAAAATGAGAGACCAAAACTTCTTATAAGTCTGTACTTTCCTGTGATGTAAGACGTCTACCAGCCCAACTGTCATTCCCTTTTGATATCATGTAACACAAGGGTCACAAACACCAATTTATCACGTCAAAAAATTAGTAGAAAGGTGATGAGCTTCTGCAACTTGTCACATGGATGTAGTTGGTATTTATAAGTTCTTTCTTTCAATACCAATTAGTTGTTTCCTTTGCCCTCAGCTGGAGCTTCATCCAGGCATCGTTTTTAACTTCAGACATTGAACGAAACCTCATTGAAATTTTGGGTCATTGATGATCTTACTGATTTTCCTGATTTGCTGAATTACTGCTATAGAGGTGTTACAGTCTTTCATTAACTTATAGTACTGGACAAGGAGCAGTACCAGAGAATCACCTGAATTCTAGATTTTCTTCTGTCAACCCCATTTTGGAGCAGCAATTCCATCCTTCCTTGATAAACAGGATCCGTCAACTGTGATCCCCATTTATTGCTGATTGCTAAGCCATATGTGAAAACGGGGCAGCCTCAACTTGCAATTCTGAACAACTTTTGTCGTGATTCCTGGTAGAAACATACCTTTTTGGTATCTATAAACTGGCAGTGTCCAAGGTATGAGGGAGAGGAAGTGTGATATAATAGAGAGTTTGAGGGTATATGCTGATGTTCCCACAGTTGTTCAGCATCATCCCTCCTTTCTGGCTTCTTCACCACACCTGGCCAAGCTGAAAACAAAGCCAAGGTGCTCCCTCCTTAGATGCACTGGTGGGACATGCAAACCACATGAGCTCCTGCCAATGTGTGGGAATCATGACCAGCAGCATTCATCCCATCCAGTCTCTTCCTTTGTCTTCCAGGCCATTTTTGGACCTGTTTCGAAGACCTGGAGCAATGACAAGTAAGAATAATAAAGTCAGGCATCTTTATGTTGATTCTGAACTCAAGGGGAAAAAAAAAAAAAAAAAGCAATGGTCACTATTACAATAATTGCTCTAGGGCAGCCCCGGTGGCTCAGTGGTTTAGCATTTAGCTCAGGGCGTGATCCTGGAGACTGGAGATGGAGTCCCACGTCGGGCTCCCTGCATGGAGCCTGCTTCTCCCTCTGCCTGTGTCTCTGCCTCTCTCTCTCTCTCTCTCTCTCTGTGTGTCTCCATGAATAAATAAATAAAATATTTAAAAATAAATAAAAATAAAATAATTGCTCTTTTTTATGCAAATTTTCTTTCTCAGAAAGTCAATTAGATTCATCTGTGTATCAAACCATATCATAAGCCACTAGTTTAAAGCATTTATTTAGATGATGATTCTGCAGGAGGAAACTTGAACTGGGACAGGCTAGCCAGTTCTTTGCTCGTCGTGATAGCTCTTTCTGAGGAATTAAACTCTATCTCAGCATAAAGTGACCTATTTATTTCCATGTTTGCATTTTGTTTTAAAATTTATCTAATATTAATGTAGGTGCATCAGTTTTCTTTGATCACTGTTTATATATTTTTCCATCCTTTCACTTTATAATTTCTGCATTTTCTTATTTCGGATGTATCTCTTATAAGCAGATACAAATTGTTTGTACATTTTTCATTTAGGCCAATAGGTATTTTCCTTTTTTAAAAATCTTTTTCAGCTTTATTGAAGTGTAACTGATAAAAACCATATATGTCTAAGTTGTACAATGTGATGGTTTGATGTGCATTTACATTGTGAAATGATTTCTATAATCAAGCTAATTAACATCTATTACCTCACAAGATACCATTTTTTGTGTGTGGTGAGAATGCTTAAAAGCTACTCTCTTAGCAAATTTAAGGTATGCAGCGCTGTAATATTAACTATAGACACCATGCTATATATTAGATACCCCAGAACTCATTCATCTTATGTCTGAGAGTTTGTATTAACAACCAACTTCTGTCCAATTCTAATAGGTCCCAACCCCTGGTAGCTTCCATTCTCTCCTCAGATTTTCTGAGTTCTAATTTTTATGACTGAATAATGTCCAATTGTATAAATAGATAAGTATTTATCTAGAATGAAATATTAGTCAAGCATTTTCTTTCACGTTGCTCATTTATTTACTTATTGGGCTTGATTATATAATACCATTATGTATGCCTATTTGTCTTCAGTATTGTTCATTTTCCTTCTTGTTTGTTGGTTGAGATACATTCATCATTCCATTTTTTTCCTGTTGCTATGTTAGTTTTTTGATGTTTTACTCTTTTATTGGCGTTCACCTAGACATTTTATTCTCTTTCCACTTATTTAATTATATATATAATATATATCATATATATACACATACTTTCAAACACCACACTGTAATTTTCTGTTTATTTTTTTAAATATTTTATTTTTAAATAATCTATATACCCAACATGGTTCTTGAATTTGCAATCCCAAAATCAATAGTCATATACTCAGAGTATCAACTGAGTCAGCCAAGTGCCCCTATAATTTTCTATTTAGACAGTGATGCCTGACCTTATATTTTACATTCTTTCTGCTTTTACAGCTAGATATATTAAATCTTCCACCTGTATCCTCACTTTCCCATCCTCTCTTCTATAGCTTTTCTTCTTGTCTTTCTGTGCTTCATTGCTGAGAGTTCTCTTCTCTATTTCCCAGTTCACTAATGTTCTCTGCAGCCAAATCTCATTTCCTATTATGTTTGGCTCCTAAGTCTCTAATTTTAGAAATTAAATTTTCAGTGTAGAATTTTTAGTTGTTTCTTTTTCAAAACTGGGGTATCAAGTTTGTTATGTTTTGTTGGTTGTTTTTTGTTTTTGTATTTTTGTTTTATTCTTTGAGTTCTTTGCTAAAATGCTTTTTGAGTTTTTTGCTAAATGTCTGTTATCTCCACAGTAAGCATAGTTATTTTACAAGCTGTATCTGTTAATTCTATCTGGAATATCTGCGGACCTATTTGATTCTTCTGGGAACCTATTTTAATTACTGTATTCAACATTTAATTTGTTTTGTATAAAGCTTGTGTTTTTTATGTTTTCAATTACCCTGTTCATAGTACTATAATCGGGACTCTCCATTCCACTGTCTTATGTAGGACATTTCTCTCTCTCTTTTTTGGCTGATAGGGAAAACTATCACAACTGTGAATCTCATGGACTTAAGGCCACTTCCTTAATTGTTTTATTATAAAAGTTTCTAAAATTTCTCATCACAAGGAAAAAATACTCAAAAATGAATTACCTTAAGAAACAAAATAAACAAGCAGCAAGGTAAAAGAGAAAAACCAAGAAACGGACTCCTAACTATAGAGAACAAACTGATGGTTACCAGCGAACAGGCGGGTGGGGGGAAGGGTGAAAGAAGGGATGGGAATTAAGGAGGCACCTGTCATGATGAGGACTGGAGTGATGTATGGAATTGCTGAATCCCTATATTGCACTCTTATAATTAATATAAAATTATGTTAATTGTACTGGAATTTTTTTATGTATGTATTTATTTATTTATTTAAGACACAGAGAGAGGCAGAGACATAAGCAGAGTGAAAAGCAGGGTCCTTGTGGGGAGCCTGATGTGGGACTCAATCCCAGGATCCCAGGATCATGACCTTGAGTCTGGGTGGCTCAACCACTGAGCCACCCAGGTGTCCCTATACTGGAATTAAAATAAAATATAAAAAATGGATTCTCTGATCATAGGCAGTGCTGAGTGAAACTTCATGATGATGAATAAGGTATTTAATAAATACATGGATGGTGGTATTGGCAGGATTAATAGAAGTAGAAAATACAGTTACATATTAAGAAGAAGTGTCTGTTTTACTGTGGATAGATTACAGCTCCTGCCATGATGGGAGGATTCCAATGTAATCAATCTTAATTTGCCACCAGTTGGCTCTTCTTTCCCTCCAGAGAATGATGCCATATCAAGGAATCAACAGTATTTTCTGTTGTTGACACATTGGATATGTGGTACTAGTATTAGCCAAATCAACCTTGGTAAGACAAACACTGTGTAATCATTTTATCACTGCTGCCCTGGCCCTTTTGTGAAAACCAGGCCAGTTGGGAAAGGAGATCTGCTAACCTCCATTGAATGGGTCATTTTTGTCTATCTGATTGCTGAGACCTTGATATGTAGAAGATGCACTTTGATGATCAATCTCATGGCAATTAAACTTTTTAGCCTCAGTTCTCATACTGGGCATCAGCCATACATCTTGTGCTCATTCCTCCACTGTTATTCCTGCCAAGTCTGTGACCATCAGCTAAGCGGTTAGCCAATATATGAGTGGAGCTCCAAAATTTTAGTTCTCTTTTCTCATCAGCAGAGTAGACAAACAGATTTATTGTTCAAGCCTTTTCAGTGAGAGTATTTCCTTACTCACTGGCATTCAGAGATATCCTTTTGAGGGGCTGTGTGATCAATCAGTGTAGTTTCAGGTTGAGTCAGCATGTTACATAAAATGGTAATAAATAAAGCCCCGAGTATTCAATTTCTCGTTTAACTGGTCATAGACAATTCCACATAAATCCATTGATTTGGGTTCAGATAAGAGTGGTCATAGAGGAATAGTACAAAAGTGCTATGGGAGTCTGAACCATTGTTTATGAGGATTTTATGCCTTTAGAAAGGATTTAGGCATGATATTTTATATTACCCTCATACTTGGTAATGGAATACTTAACCTTATGCCTTCATAGATCAGATAATAACATGTCGTTTCTGATCGGCAGGTCAGACCACAAGTTTGCTTAGTGACTCAAGGTCAAACATTCTGCATCTACCAGTGCCCGCCATTAAGCCAGAGTCTCTTGTCAAAGGAGAATCTTTATTGGTAGAAGAGAGCATGATTTCCCCCAAACTGCAGTGTTGGCATTATCAGATTTTGCCAGAGGCTTCACATGACATCTGTATCTGCCACAGCAGACACTGGAAGCATCACTGATCTGGTTCACAGAGCTCAGGTGACTCACTAGTTTGCAATGTCCTTGACTTGCTCTTATTCTTAACCCATGGAAACTGGCAGCCTTCTGGTTTATTTGGTAAACGTGTCAAATTAGTAAACTATGCTGTCATGTAACTTTCACAATTCAGAGAGTTGCTAAATAGAATAAGACAGTCATTATTTCCTGATCATCAGATCTAATCAGGACCTGACCAATAGGACAAAATAGTTTCATGTCCAAATTGACATCAAGGTGCTCAAGGTTAGTCTATGACATGATGAAGATGATGTAACACTGAGGTGAGACTGAGAACTTCTATTCCTACCAAGTGAAAGAAAACTACATCTTTCCTGCTTCATATAAACAACAATGCATTTTTCAGTCAGATACTAGCTTTATCTCAGATACCAGAGGTTGTGTTAATTTGCACCTGCAAAGATAAGACATCAATGTAATTGGAGTCCTCACCTGGTTAGGTGACCTTGCACTGTCATTCTTAAGATAGATTTGCCTTATGCAAAGGCTAATGGGAAAGCTAAGTAAAGGTGTAATAGAAATCATACTGTTTTTTCAAGTCTTTGACTATCGTTTTAAAATTGAAATTTCCTGAGAAATGTGGCTTTCAACTCACCTGACTATTTTGATAGAAGGAGGAAGTTCCACTGGTTCTGTCTGAACCTTTAAATCATAACTGTATGTTCGATGGGTTGTAGAGCTGATATTGTAATTCCTCAAGCCACTAAGTATTTCTATGATAAATATGTGTTCAGGACTCACTTGTGCCAAAACTCTATTACTTTTCATAAGCTTCCATTTCAGTGTAGACCATAGGGGTACTTTGTCTTCCCAGAGATTAGGATAAGGTCAGGCATGTTTCTGTCGTACAATCTCCTGCCTCAAGAATTCTTACGCTCCTACTAATGCAAGTCTGCTGGCACTGAGTTCTTTCAGCTTTAGTTTGAAAAATCTTTATTTTGCCTTAATTTTAGGTTGACTGTTTCCTTCTCGCAGCAGTTGAAAGTCTTTCTCTTTCGTTCTGGCTTTCATAGATTGTGATGAGAAATCTGCTCTAATTTCTCATCTTGGTTCCTCTGCTTTTAGTGTTAATTTTTCTTTTGCTTCTTCAAGACTTTTTCTCTATCATTTTCAGTAATTTGACCCATGTATCTTGGTGTATTTTTGAATTTTATTATTATTATTTTTTAAATCCTGCTTGGAATTCTCTAAAAATTTGGAATATATACTTTGTTATCCTATTAATTTTGGTGAATTCTTGACCATCATCCTATCCTATTTTTTATGGATCATTCTTTTCCTTTTAAGATTACAATTCCAATTACATGTATGTTAGACCACTTGATTAACTTGGGTTCTGTGTGTGTGTGTGTGTGTTTTAATTTTCTCTCTTCATGAACCTGAAAGCTCAGTTTTTTCCCCTTAGCTGTGTTTATTTATTTGATAATCTCACTGAAGGCATTCATGATTTATATTGCAATTTTTATTTCTAATATTTCCTGTTCCTTTTTATTTTTTGTTTCCATTGCCCTATGGAATTTCCCATCTGTCCATTCATTTATGTGTGTTTCCCACTATGTTTAAAAATATTTAGCATAGTGACTTTACATTACCTATTGAAATCTACATTTGGGTCATTTCTACAGCTGGTTCTATTGACTACTTTGTCTCTTGCTAATGCTCCCAACCTCACTCCACCTAACTCTATTTTGTGACACATAATTTTTTATTGAATGCCAAATATCATATGTTAAAAAAATAGTAGGAAATAAGGTAATTAGCATTTATGTCTAGAAAATATGGATACAGGACACCTGGGTGGTGCAGCTGGTTAAGTGACAACTCTTGGTTTCAACTTAGGTCATCATCTCAGGGTTGTGGGATCAAGTCCCATGTCTGGCTCTGCACTCAGCATGGAGTCTGCTTGAGATTCTCTCTTTCCCCTCTGCCCCTCAAGCTTGTGCTCTCGCTCTCTCTCTCACTCTCTCTAAAAACAATAAATAAATCATAAAAAAGAAAATAGGCATCCACTTTTGTCAGACTAATGGTGTGATGAGACAATCTACTAAATAGGTGGGTTGGGTTTAGGTTTTGTTGTTTCTGTCCTATATATTCTTTCATTATTGGTTCATTGTTTTCTTGTCCTTAGTGAACTTAGGGTATTAGAGTTTTTCCTACTATTCCTAGTCAGCCTTCAAATTTTAGCAGTCCCTGTATGTTGGCCCCATAGAGACAGTTTCTCACAAGTACACGTCTCTCCTCCAGCAGTAGATGGCTATACTTTATTACTTAGTGCTAGGCTTATAGTAGAGGCAGGAGGGTTTCTTGTCCAAATTCCATCATAGGCAGGGCTTTCTTATCAAAGTCCAAGGATGAGATCTCAGCATTCATGCCTCTCCCTCATCTGTCAAATTGATCACAAATTCTGCTTTTTATCTGCTGCAGATTTTAGGCAAGAGTCTCCTCCTCTTCCCAGGATTTTAGCAGAGCTTTTCTTTATACTGTTGTAGGATCTTGGGTGGATAGGTTTTTTTTGTTTTGTTTTGTTTTGTTTTTTTTGTTTGGTTTTGGTTTTGGTTTTCTTTGCTTGTGTTTGTTTTGCTTCTACCTTTCCAAAATGGTCCCTGGGGAAAGGGAGAAGGCTTGTCTATCTGTCTGCAAATGACAAATAGGTTTTGCTTTTAATACTCAACACAACTCAAGTGTTCCTGGGGTTGAGAGAGTTTGCTGTGGGCCTCTGTTGTGGTCCCAGTCTTTTAAGTCAGCAAATGATACAGAACCATGAAGAAGAAATTTCTGTGAGTGTGGAATCCTTCTTATTTATATGTGAAATTCTAAACTAATATGCTCACCACACTCAGTCTAATCTTAGCTTATATCTTCTTAAACATTTTCATGGCAACCACCTCTTCTCCTTCTCCAAAGGTAGAAGTTTTTCCCCCTCTTCTTCAAGGGACTTGTCACTCTGGTTTTTATGGTTATATTTTGAGCTCCAGCTATCTGAGGAGTTAAAGGAACACTAAACTTGTGCAGGTTATGTGTCTTTTTTTCCTCTAGATGTTAGGGTGCCATGACTTTGCTTTCTACCACCATAGTACTTTCCACGCAGGAAAGGAGAGGCTAATAAAATCATTTGAAAAATTTGAGACGTGAAAAAATACGGAAGCTCAGAGATTGTAAGGAAGTCACTCTCCGTGATCTTAACTGTGATTGTATTAAAGCAGTGCAATCTCACGAGGGCATCCAAAATCCACAGGCAGAGTCCCAACTCAGCAAGTTGCTGACACCCATGCACCTGCTTGCAGTTGTCACTTGAGGATAATCTCTTCTACTTTCCTAAAGCCACAGTTTCTTGGCAGTATCCGTTCACAATCTTCCCAGCAAGACAGACTTGCAAGTGAAGTTTTCAGGATTGATGGATTGGTGCCTTGCACACAGCAGAGTTTAGAATGGTGTGAAATATGCTGAGTATCAACAAATAATATCAGGCACATCTCAATCCATTAAATTGTCATTTCTAGAATAAGCAAATGATTAAATATCTGAATATGTATTTACACAACTGATCTTTGAGTAAATGTTACATGTTTTATAATCCCTAAATTATATTTAGAGTGTACTGCAATGGCCCTGCAAATATCACAGGATATACCATTCTTATTTTATTTTAAAAGTGCCAAAAAAAAACGCCAAAGGAAACTCAAGCTAATCAATTGTTAAAACTACCCTTTGCTTGGCAGGAGTCAGATTAGTGTATAGAATTCTATAACTTATTAGCTGAGAAACCTATGCATTTTAAATAAAATAATTATATAGATTACAAAGTGCTCTATGCAAACAAACATTTTTCACTAGATTCTGGGGGCAAAATATTTTAAATTTATAGAAAGCTTTTTTTTTTTTTTCTTCAGAGCCAATGCTATGAAGTCCAATATATCCTTCACTTCAATGTTCCCTAAGTTTTAAAAATGCAATACAAAATGAATTAATTACTGAAGAATGCAACAACATAGATGTAAAAAAGAAAAAAAAAAAAACAACAAAAAAACATTAAACTGAGTAAAAGAAGCCAGACAGAAAAGAAGTATGATATGATTCTATTCATGCTAAATGCAAGAAAAGCCTGACATCATCTATTTTGAGGAAACACAGGTGAGCGCTGCCTAGGCCCGGGGCTCGGGGAGGATCTTCCAGGAAGGGGCAGGAGGGAAGTTTGGAACTGATGGGAACATCCTGGATCTTGACTTGGGAGGTGCTCACGTGGCTGCGGACATTCATCAGGGCTCCCTGAAATGTGCTCTTCCAGACGGACGCCCTTTATCTCAGGTACCTGTCCAGGAAGGTGTTAGACAAAGAAGGGCACGAGGGGAAGAACCGTGAGGTTCACCCAGGGGGCAAAGGCGGTTGCCCGGAGGGGGACTTAGAGATGCTGGAAGGTCGAGTCCTCGGTGATGGGGGCAGAGGGTGGTTTCCAGGGATGCTGTGCTAGGAGATGCCCCGAGTGGGAAGCCCATCTGGGTGGCCGTTGCCCCGGGACCACCTGGAGGAAGCGAGCGCTCTTCCCCAGGCGCAGAGCGTGGGGAGCAGGCGGGTGGCGCGGCCCTGCCCTTGGCCGACCCCACGCTCCTCGCACCTGTCGCGCAGGTGGCCCGGGTCGAGCTGCGGCTCCGCCTCGGCGGCTGCTCGGGCTTCGCGGCCTCGGGGTCAAGGCTTCCCAGCAACAGGAGCACCGCGGCTCTGCCCCCTCCCGGGTGAGTCCCGCCCGGTCACCCCCGCCCCGTTGTGACTGTGGCCCCATCGCCTCCCCGGTGTGGTTCGGACCCCTTTGCCGTCAATCTCTCGGCGAGTTAGACCCGGCGCCCCCCGGGCCGCACGCAGACGGGTCGGGTCGTGGGATGCACGTGCTTCTGCGCTGCGGGGACACAAGCAGGGTCCTCCGCCCCGTGGGTCCCCGTGGGTCCCCGTCCCCGGTCCAGGGGCTTGTGCTCGGTGAGAAGACGCGCAGGTGCCGTGGGCAGAGCCGGGGCTCCAGCTCCGCGGGGGCAGGAGTGGGGGGCGGGGGCGTCTTTCTGCGTGACCTCAGAGTTGACTTGGGGCAGCACCGCCCGAGCTTGGGTGCCCGCCGGGGGCCGCGGGGGGCTGGGCCATGGCCCCCCAGGAGCTCCGCCGCCCGCCCCCGCATCTGCACCTCGCGGTCCGAGGGGCTCAGGGCGTGGCCGGGAGGTTAGCGGGCTGTCCAGGTGGGCGCCGGGCGCCCGGGGCCGCGGGGGCGGGCGGCTCGGAAGCGGGTGCCCTTGGGGGCGGGGGGGCGGGGTGATGGGGAGGGGCTCCTGCCTGCGGCCTCCGCTGGGGGGGAGGGGGGCGGGCCGCTCGGCAGGGGCGGGTGCCCTGGGGGCGGGGGGGGGATGGGGAGGGGCTCCTGCCCGCGGTCTCCGCTGGGGGGGAGGGGGGCGGGCCGCTCGGCAGGGGCGGGTGCCCTGGGGGCGGGGGGGGGATGGGGAGGGTCTCCTGCCCGCGGTCTCCGCTGGGGGGGAGGGGGGGCGGGTGGCTCGGCAGGGGCGGGTGCCCTGGGGGCGGGGGGGGGATGGGGAGGGGCTCCTGCCCGCGGTCTCCGCTGGGGGGGAGGGGGGGCGGGTGGCTCGGCAGGGGCGGGTGCCCTGGGGGCGGGGGGGGATGGGGAGGGGCTCCTGCCCGCGGTCTCCGCTGGGGGAGGGGAGGGGGGCGGGCGGCTCTGCGGCGGCGGGGGTGCTCCTGCCCCCACCTCCACGGGGGCGGCCCCACGGAGCGCGCTGCGCGTAGACTCTGCGGGGGATCCCGGTACCGCCGCGTGTTCCCCGATGCTGCGGTCCAGCATCGCCGGCGGGACAGAGCGTCCTGCTCCCGACGTCTGCCCCCGAGAGGTGAGCCTCCCACGCTGGCCAGGTGCCCGCGGCCTCCCGGGCGGGGGGGGGGGTGGCCCAGCGCAGACCCGCGAGCGTCGGGGGACCCTGGAGCACTGAGCGGCTCAGAGTATCCCTCCAGGGGGTCTGGGGCTCCCGCGCAGGCGGCGAGGCGTCCGCCTTGGCTCTGGTCATAATCCCGGGGTCCTGGATTCAAGCCCCAGGGAGGCCTCTGTGCTCAGTGGGAAGTCGGCTTCTCCCGCGCCCTCTGCCCCACCCCCACCCCTGTTGTGCGCTCTCCCAAATGCATTAAAAAAAAAAAAAAAAAAACACTCCTCCAATTACATGAGTGTACCATGTGGTAGTGCCCGGGAGGCTGTGCCTCAGTTTCTCCAACCCTGTCCGGGCAGGAGAGATGTGTGGAATTCTCTGTGGAAACCTAATGAGGAATGAAATTACCGTGACCCGTGTTCTCCACCCCAAGCAAAGTGCAGGCTCTGATCACACACCCCCAAGAAGGAGAGCCTTTCCTCCCCCAGGATGGGTAGGCGCCCCTCCCCGCCTCACCTACAAGCTCATGGCACCTACTGGATGATGTTGCCTGGGCCAATAGCCCTTGTCTGCCCCCCTGAGCTCCAGGAAACTGGATTCTTGAACTGACCGTAGACTAAACGAGAATTTTTCCTGTGACCAGAAAGGATTCACCCACGCAAAAGGATCCACCCCCCATCCCCCCCCCCCCCCCCCCCCCCCGCTTTTGAGCTGTAGCTGCAGCCACCTGACCACTGTGGACAGAGCAGTGACCATCATGGACCTTCCATTAGAGTTTGACTCCAGCACCTCCCAAAACTGTAAAACCATATTCGTGTACTTGTAGCCTCTTAATTTAAACTTTCCAGAAAGCTCTAGAACCTTGTTTTTAGACAGAATTGGAAGTATCACCTGGAGGAGAACAGGTTTTCTGTTTCTGGTTTGAAAAGAAATAATTGGCTGTATTTTATTTTATTTTATTCATTCATTCATTCATTCATTTATGGCAAGTGTGGAAAATCGGATGATCATGCTAAGACAACTTTTCAGTTTAGTCTTTGCTTCTTTAGTCTGCAGCTGAAACCTCAAGTTGAAAGACTGATAAATTGAACACTTACATACCCATTGTTCTAGTTTCACCAGTTAACATTTTTTTTTTTTTGTCCTCTCTGCAATCCTAAATTTCTCTGTTCATTGTTTACCTTTGGAATTATTAAGGGTGTCTATGCAGAAACTTGGAAGCCATTTAGAAAAATCTTTGGGTTTTCCTGTGGCTTATGACAATATTAATGGAGCTTATTACAGGGTGAGGGGCAGCTCACTATGACCAGATGGTGAGGCTTAAAAATCATAAAGGATGATTTTTTCAGGGAGTATTGTTATCTAACAAATATTTCAGGATATATTTTCTTCTACAATGAAATAGGTTTTTCTTTTTTTTTTTTTTTTTTTTTAAAGGACTATATGTGGCAATTTGTTGCAGCAGCCATAAAAATCTGCTATGGGTGTGTTGGGTGACTTCGGTAAAGATCCACGCATTCTCCGCATTGAACCCAAGACTACATTCCTGATCCAGTTTCCCTGAGGCTGCTCAGTATTATGGCCCCTTATTTGGAGGATTTTTTTTTTTGCTTTTTTTTTTGTTTTTTTTGAGTTTCAGTGACCAAACCCTTCCTCCCTGTAGTTTGAGAGGCAAGGGCCTCTATCTTCCCCGCTATCAGACAACCGGCAGTAAAACAACTATATTGCTTTTAACTAATCATTTTTTAAAATATATATGTTGGTTACAAGGGTCTTGCTGGGCTAACCATGGAATGACCCAGGGCAAACTCATCATTTCTAATGGGATAAAGTTCTGTGTTTTAACTGCAGCTCAAAATAGAGCGGAAGGGAACATTTTTTTTTTTTTTTTTTTTTTTTTTTCCGACAATCTCATAAGCACATTTATACTTAGAGGCCACTTGAGACTTAGGAAGGAGAAGGTGGGATAGTTTATGTTTAGAAAAGTGAAATTAAAATTAACACATGCCACATCATTCTAGACAGTGAACGTTATTTACAGTAACAACCACCTTTTAGGAGGAACTGTTCAAAGGATTGTATAATTTTTGCTGCCTTGCAAGTTATTTCAAAGAGCTGAATGTGTTCAGACTAATGATTTTGAGATGAACACTGCAGGTTGAATCACTTTAGTGATAATGAAACATTTACTTACAAAACAAGACTTTGCCGTAGTTATAATTGCAAAGGCATGGTTTATAGAGAAAAATGCTATATTTAAGACCATTTTGAATGTTTTTGTTCTAAAGGTAAGGGGAAGGATAGAGAAAACAGTCCTTTTAAACATTTGTTTTTCAATGAAGGTAGATGGAAGTTCTTGAAAGTACTTATGTCAGGGTGCTTTCTTGAAAGATGAGACCACAAGGCTGCAAAACCTTCAATATCTTGATCTAGGACAGTTTCTCAACTTTGCAGATTGAGAGAAATCAACCAGAGAGCTTTTAAAATCTATGGCACCTTATTCTTAGCACCTGAGATTGATTGGTTTAATTGGTTTGGGGGATGGCCCGAGTAGGTGTTAAAGCTTATTTCTCCCCGAGTGGTTGTGTATTCAGGCTGGCTTGCCTACCACCCTGCTTTTCTTACCTACATCTATAAACCAGTCAGACTCCATTCTTACCCTAGTCTATGCCCAATCTCGGTTAAAACAAATTTTGACTGGCTGAGCCTTAGGGAGCTTGAGTTTCAGCACGACATTCCTCCCTCCATGAAATACAAGCCCTGGCTCAAGCTAAGCCTGATACACAGAATGGTCACCTGAATTATTTTATAAATTAAGTATTATCTAAGTACCTACGATCTCTGCCATCAATTTTATCTTCCATAAAATTAACCCCTCAAGGGTGAATAAAAGATTAGGAATTCACTGTGAGGAAAATAAAATGGCAATGCATATGGAACAATCCTCAAATGAATCACATATTTAGAAACTGAAATTTGAAAAAAAAAAAAATTCGTTGGCAAAAAAATCCAAGTCTGACAATAACAATGATAGGAAGGCAAATAGGAAAATGTACTGTCCTATATTACTGGTAGAGGTGAAAAGTATTGTAGACATTTTATTAAAAAATCAGCAATACCTAATAAATTTAGAAGTATAACCTGATTCAGCTACTTCAAATCTATATGTAAAATCTTTAACTTGCTGATAAAATGACATGTAGAAAGATGTTCACTAGTATCTGGAAGTGAAGAAAAATTAAATTATGAAAAACAATACGTATGCCACACAATTAAAAAAATAGAATACTATTCAGTTAAAAGAATTGATTAAATACATTTTTGTCTATATAACTAGCACAAAATGCAAGCTCTTGAATGAACAAAGCTAGAAGAAGTTGAACATATTTCTGTTGTAACTAGAACAGCAGAACATATGAATTAAGTTACATGGACAAACATTACTTGCCTACATTTCCCATAAATATTGTCCAACTCTCTACTTAGTAACAAAACATCTTAAATGAATTATTGGTTTACTGTTGTTACTTTTTCTCCTTTTTTTCTTAATCTATCCCAAATGGCCTTATTCTCACCTCTGCTGAAATCACTGTCCATGTCAATGACCTTCATCTTGTCAAATGCACTGATCTTGTCCTAGTTCTTGACTGACTTTTCACTAACACAGTAGATGACTGCCTTCTTTCTGAAACAATTACATAACTTGTTTTTCAAGATACCATTTTCTCTCCAAAAGGTCAATTTTTCTTTCTAATTTTACCTCTTCTTGAATTGGAAATTGTAGATTTCTCTCAGAAGGTTTTTCCGCATGGTCATCTGTGCTTTTATCTATATTTATTCCAGGTGATTTTTTTCCAATCCTATTACATAAGACATACAGCCTAAATCGACCCTAAGTATTTAACTACAAGACAAAATTCTCCTCCTAAAATCCCCTTAGGTTAAGTCATTCTTTATTACATCTGCTTCTGCCTATTGCAGGGTACTATAATTTCTCACTGGGAAATTGGAACAGTCTTCTAAAATGTTTGAAATTAGTTTCTCAGCAGAGAGGGGGATAAAATATTGACTTAATGGCTGAAAATTGTTTAAAAATGAGGATTATTACAAATCCACAGAAAGAAAAATTGAAAGAAATATTAAACAGAACCTCTCCGTGATATAGATTAAGTGGTAAATTCTTTAAAACAGGTAGAAAATTACAAATGGAGGGGCAAAAGTAAGAATGACAGCAGACTTTTCAGAAAATATTTAAGGGAAAGGACAATTATTAATTTTTTTGAATTACTGAAAAAGTGCAATCTATAATTTTTTATACTAAGCGAGCCTAGAACTCAAATGAAATGATTGTTTTAGAGAAATGCTGAGTCTATAGATCTGAACTATATGAAATGTTAATCTCTTCCAGGAGAAAGAAAAAATACCAAATATAATTGGATCTTCAGTATCCACAAAAGAGAACACCAGGAAGCATAAATATGTAAGTAAACAATGATGACATTTTTATTTTAAAATCTTATTATGGTAAAATATACATAACACAAAATGGCCCACTGTCAGTGTTTTAAACTATTTTGTGTCATTAAGTACATCCACATAGTTGTGCATTCATCAAACCATCACTACCACCCATCCATAAAACTTGATCTCGCAATCTGAAACTCTACCCATTGAAAAATGAACTCAAATCTTTGCCTTACAAATATTGTGTTTTCACTTTCATTTGTCTCCATGTTTTTGTTTTTGTTTTTGTTGTTATTGTTGTTTTTTAATTTGCTTCAGTGATGCCTTGGTTTAATATCATGTTGCTTAGCATCCACATGTTTTGTTTTCCAGTTTTTCTTATGCTACATTCCTTGTTTGATATCATTGTAATTGGAAAAGACCCATGATAGGGTTTCAGTCCTCTTAATTTCATTGAGACTTGTTTTGGGGCCTAATGCATGATCTATTTAGGAGAATGTTGCATCCTTTTTTCCCTTCCCCCTGGGTACTGCAGAACTTTCAGTAGACTTCCATCAAAGCCCTTACAACCAAGACCCCTGACCTAACTCCATCATGGCTTTTGGCTGCATAATACTGTATCTGTAGGATGGTCCCAGCCCTCCTCCCTCTCCCCTACAAAATGTCCCCTCTTGAAAGCTCAACATTGCCAGGAAACTTTGCTATTTGTTCTAGTCAGCACCTCATGATTTTCCCTGACTTTATTTTCTTTGAGCTATCAGTGAAAAAGGCTTACAATTTTCAATAGGTAGGCATCCTTTGCCACTCAGAGGCTCGGTCATGAAGACCTGAGAGCCATTCCTTTGAAATGAAATCTTTGGGAGACCAAAACATTATCCTTCTTGTCCAGGTAGCAGAGCTGGCCTAATCATATTGATATTGACTGACTCTTTGCACTTGTTCACTTCTATGTCACTATTGAACCCCCTGTACTACCACCTCCCTCTTCCTCTATAACTTCCACATCACCTCTGCACAAACTGGAATGGAACTCAGCTCTTTTCCTTAATTTCAGGAGTTGTTGAGCAAAATCTCTTTATACCACATTAACAATGGCTGGCTGTGTTTATCCTTGACACCCCAACTGTTGGAAGCCACTGTTGGGTTTTCTATCTCTTTGAATTTATACTGGGTACCTCCATAAGTATGATTATTCAACATTTGTACTTTTGTTACTGGCTTATATCCATTAGCATAAGGTCTTCAAGTTTCAGCTATGTCCTAGCATGCAGAGAATTTCCCTTTTTAAGTCACAGTAATACTAATTATGTGTATATATCATATTCTTTATCCATTTCTTATCCCCTACCTGTCATTGGATATCTGTTTTGCTTCCACTTTTTTGCTGTTGTGAATAATACTATTACAAACAAGGATGTATGAACAAAAATGAAAATGTCTGCTTTCTGGTTTTCTGAGAGCATATACTCAGAAGTTGAGTTTCTGGGTCATATGGTATCTCTATTAGTTTTGTGAGCAATTGCCATATTTTTCTCAATGGCTTCATCATTGTACATTCCCAACAATAGTACACAAGGGTTATAATTTTTCCATGTTCTTGACAATATTTGTGTACTCTCTCTTTTTTGTAGTATCATAGTAGATGTGAGTTGATATCTCAGTGTGGATTTGACTTGCATTACCCTAGTTAATGATATTGAACATCTTTTCATGTATTGGCCATTTGTATATCAACTTAGGAGAAATGCTTAACTGATTGGTTTGCCCATTTTTTAATCAGATCGTTTCATTTTTGTTTGAGTTACAGGGAATTAATATCAAGAATATATAAACTACCAGACAAGTGATTTGTAAATATTCTCTTCCATTACATAGGTTACCTTTTCAATATGTTACTAGTGTGCTTTGCACAAAAAATCTGTAATGTTCAATTTATATATTTTTGTTGACTATGCTTTTGGTTCTACCTAAGAAATTAGTAAAAAAATCTACTGTCTTGAAGCTTTTCTCCCATGTTTTCTTCTAAAGAGTTCTATGGTATTAGCTTTTAAATCAAGATCTTCACTCCATTTTGAGGTAATGTTTGTATATGCTAAAAGGTAAGAGTCCAACTTAATTATTAGTATTTTTTTTCATGTGGATATCCAGTTTTCCCATCATTTGTTGAACGATGAACCTTGTCAAATCAGTTGACTATATATGTGGGGTTTTATTTTGGGGCTCTCTATTCTACTTCTCTACGTGTCTTTTTATGGCATACCACACTGCTTCAATTATCATAGCTGTTTGCGCTTTTTTTTTTTTTTTGTCGTTTTTAAACTGTACCTTTGTAGCAAGTTTTGCCATCAGGAAATGTGAAACCATCAATTTTGGTTAATTTACAAGATTGTCACTACTCAGGGTCCCTTAAGATTCCATGTGGATTTTTGGATAGATGATTCTGTTTGTCAAAAGCCCTTAGGATTTTGATAGAGTTTGCACTGAATCCATGGGCCACTTTGGGTAGTATTAACATCTCAGCAATATTCCTGCAATCCATGAATGTAAGACACTTTTCTATTTGTGTAAGGCTTGATTTCTTTCGACAAGGTTTTGGTATCTCAGCATGCAAGTCTTTCTTGTCTCCTGGCTTGAGTTATGCCTAAGTATTCTTTTTGATACTGTAAATGGAATGATGTATTCTATTTCCTTTTCTGATTATTAATATATAGAAATAGCACTTTTTAATTTTTTATTTCTTTATTTCTTTATCCAGCACTTGACTGAATTCTAAAGGGGACTTTTCTTGCATGAGTAATATTTACAGATGACATGAACTTACATGTAAAAAGCTGTGAACAGGTAGTTTTATTTGAATGCCATTGTTTTTCATTCTCTCGTTCATTTGTTCATTCTTTTTTTTTTTTCTTAAGTACTTTGACTAGAACATCTAGTGCTATGGTGATAGAAGTAGCAGAAAAGGTGCTCATCTTGTTCTATATTAAAATGGTTTAGCATGTGAACATTATAATTAGCAATTACAGGTTTTATAGCTTATGTAAATACAAAACATAACAGGAATGTAATGACAAGGAGGGGTAGAACTACGTAGGAGTAGAACTACATAGTTGTAAGGCTGTTGCAGTGTATACGAAAGGTATATAATTGAAGACACACTTTACCTACTTTAAAATGTTTATTGTAAACCTATAGCAAACAAAATGAAGAAGAATAAATTTTAAATTTTTATCTACGAGGTTTTATCTACAAAAGGTAGAAAGAACAGTGGTAACAAATTAAGAAACAGAGGTGACATTTTTAATGATAGCTATATCAATTATATTAAACTTGAAGGGCCTAATACTCCAACTAAAAGATTGTCAGATTAGATAAAAGAGAATCAATTATATCCTCTCTCCCACATACTCATTGTATAAGCAAAAACATTTGACAGGTTAAAAATGAAAACTAAAATACTATAATAAGTTATTATATTAAGTAATAATTAACTAGATTAAGATTACATAGACTTCAAGAGAAATACTACAAAGGATAAGCAGGATCATTTCATAAAATTGTCAATTACAAAGAAGACACAAAAAAACCTTAACTGTATATGCAGTTAAGTCTGAGGAGAAAATCTAATAGAATTATGAAGAACCAGGTATGCCTGGGTGGCTCAGTGGTTTAGCGTCTGCCTTTGGCTCAGGTCATGATCCTGGGATCCTGGGATCAAGTCCCACATAAGGCTCCCCACAGGGAGTCTGTTTCTCCCTCTATGTTTCTGCCTCTCTCTCTGTGTGTCCCTCATAAATAAATAAATCTTAAAAAAAAAAAAAAAAAAAGAATTATAAAGAACCAGACAATTCAGTCACAAGTAAGGAATTCAGCACTTTGCAATTCATACAGAGACAGTAACTCCCAAAATATGGGGGGAAGGGGGGGAATCTTAAAGTAACTCCACCTATATAAGGCTTGTAGAATAATCTGCCAAATAGCAGAAAACAATTTTTTCAAAGTCGATAGAATGGACATTCACCAAACTAGCTCATATTACTTGAAACTAATGTAACATTGTTGTCATCTACATTTGAATAAAATAGAAAGTAAGAATGTGTTCTGAGCTATACCGTAGCTCAGTTGTAAAAGTAATAAAAATTGTAAAAGTAATAAAAAATGAGTGTATTCCCTGAACATCTTCAAAATACACTAGAAATCAAGAATACAAAGATAATCATAAAAGCACCAAAGTGAGGGAAATAACATAGGATACTCTTAAAAGAGTCATTGGTCATAAAAACTTAAAAGGACTTTTAAAAATGTCTTAAACTAAATAAGATACACGTGGCAACTTCTGGGATGCAGGTAAAGTGGTGCTTACAGGGATATTTATAGCATTAGATTATATTAAAACAGAAGAAAGAGTGAACCAGTGGTGTCAATTTGAACCATAAGAAATTAAAGCATGCAGAATGGACTAGACACTAGATGAACAGAAGGAAGGAAATAGTAAAGATCAAAATGCGAAACAAAAACTAAATGATTAATGAAACCCCAAACTGACCCTTTGAGAAGATCAATAGTCAAAATTACTAATAACATCAGAGTTGCTATTGATACTTAAAACAAAAGTCAGCAAACTAAGCAGCATTTGGCCTAATCCGGCCTGCAGCTTGTTCTCTAAAGCTTACTGGAGCACAGCCGTACCCATTTATTTTCGTGTTGCCTGTCACTGCCTCGCCGCTGCCCGGTGGAGTGTGGGGACGACCTGCCTGGGTGCCTCCGGGACTTCTCATCAGGGGGCCCAGACCGCCTCTACTGCCTTGAGGCCTACAGTGCCAAGAACAAAAGTTTCGAAGATCCTCCAAACCATGCCCATAGCCCTGGAAATAAAGGGAAAGGCAAGGGTCGAGGGAAGGGCGAGGCAAAGTCTCAAACGTGCGAACCAAGTGAACCAGAGACAGAAATTAAACTTCCGAAGCTTCGGACCTCGGATGCCTTTTCTGGCTGCGGGGGGTGGTGGGGAGGGTCCACCGAGCAGGCCTCCCAGAAACACTGTGGGCCATCGAGATGTGGGACCCTGCGGCCAACAACCCTGGATCCACGGTTCACGGAGGACTGCCACGCGCTGCCCAAGCTTGCCATGGCTGGGCGGCGACCAACCCCCCCCATGTCCTCGGAGGGGAGCTGTGGCGATGCTGTGCAGTGGGCCGCCCTGCCAAGGGTTGGCGGCATCAACCGCGTCACCTCTCCCACCTGCTCCAAGCTCAAGAACACCCTGGTGGTTTCCCTTCTCAGCTACTGTGACTACTACCGGCCCCGCTGCTTCCTCTTGGAGAACGTCCGGAATTCGGTTTCCTTCCAGCGCTCCACGGTCCTGAGGCTCAGTGTCCCTGCCTCGTCCACGTGGCTGACAGTGGACCCCGGGCGTGTCGCAGGCCGGTCGGTGTGGCCCGGCCCAGACTCGGAGGCGGGCCATCATCCTGGCCGCCGCACCCGGGAGAAGCCTCCCCTGGCCCCAGAGCCGCTGCGTGTGTTCGCGGCCCGGGCCTGCCAGCTGAGCGTCGTGGTGGACAAGAGGTTTGTCAGTAACGTCACCGGGTTCAGCTCGGGCCCGTTCCGAACCATCACAGTGGTCCCCACAGCGGGACACCGTGTCTGACCGTGACCTGATTACGTGTCCCATAATCTGGCTTTTGCTACCTGTTCTTCCATCTAAACCTTTTTATTTATGCCACTGGATTCGTTTACCCGACATCTACTTTAGGCTCCCCTGGAACTCTTTCCTCGGTGATGACCCGGCACAGATCTTTCTTGGTCTTCTTTATCAACACTAGTGCCTTTTGATTACATCAACATTTCTTATTTGCAAACACATTTGTTCCAGGAAAAACACTTGGGATTCCTGGATAATAATTTCCGAATGTCTTTAATCCAAAGAAAAAGACTTAAAGCTTATTTCCCTTTCTTATACACACCTGAATAAAAAGGATGTGCGTGTCTTAAGGATAAATCACTTAATTGTTCATTGTTCTATTTATGTATAAGAATGCTTTATAAAGCACATATCTTGTTTTAAATGATGCACAAACTGAAGGCATTAATAAAATTTAAGAGTAATGTAATGAGCTTTAGAATTTAAAAAAAAAAAAAAGTGGAGCTTCGGGACTCGGGATCCTGTACGACGGGGAGCCTCAGTCCTGGTTGCAGAGGCAGCTCCGGGGCCCCGGTACCAGCCTGTCGTCAGGGATCACATCCGTAAGGCCCCGAGTGCCTTGGTGGCTGCCCGCAGGCGGCACATCCCTCTGGCCCCAGGCTCAGACTGGCGTGACCTGCCGAACACTGAGGCGCGGCTCCCGAGGGCACCACGGCCCGGAGGCTGCGGGACACGTACCACGACCGGAGAAACGGCTGCAGCAGCACTGGGGCCGCCCGCGGGCCTGCTCCTGCGTGGAAGGGGGCAAAGCCTGGGACTCGGCGGCCAGACGGTTCAACACCCTCAGCCCCTGGCGCTTGCCCCACGCCGGGAACAGGCACAGGAGTGGGATGGCTTCTTCAGCGCCACCGTCCCCAACCCTGACCCGCGTTCTCCACCCTGAGCAGCACCGCGTCTGAGCGAGCGGGAGTGCGCCCCTTCCCAGGGCTTCCCGGATGCCTACGGGCCGTTTGGCAACATCCCAGAGAAGCACCGACAGGTGGGGAATGCCGTGCCACCGCCCCTGCAGGGCCAGTCTCTGCATGGGAAAGAATATGCGGCGAAAGGGCTCCTTTTGTCCTGTGCGGTCTAATGTGGTCCTGGGGGGAGCAGCTGAAGGAGCCTGTGGTCACCAACGAGGACGTGGACACACTGGGTGGCAGCCGTGCAGATGCCGCAGAAGCGCTGCTTCTATTAGACAAGGGCCAACCCAGACCATCCTGTGCGTGCTGCCCTGCGCAGCGAGCCTGCAGGCGGTGCCCGCGGACGTGCAGGAGGCCGTCCCCGCCCGCGCCACCAAAGCCTTCACCAAGGTTGGAGAGAGGGTTAGAGAACCTCTCAGTCTCTCAGGAGGACACAATTCCTACTATTTTCTTCAGATGTGGATGATGACCCAAAAGGCAGAGACATAATTTAAGAAATTAACAGATTTGGGAAATACATTCAGGGAGCAGAAAACTCTACAGGCCAGAAAACACACTCAAGTCTACCCCAGCAAGTTACCATGCGGACATAAACCTGCTTTACTGGAGTGCCGAGGAGGTGGTGGTGGACTTCGAGGCCGTGCAGGGCCTTTGCCCTGCAATAGCAGAGTTGAGTAGTTGTAAGAGAATTAGGGTGCACAAAGCGTAAAATTATCTGGCACTCTATAGAAAGCTTGCTAATCCGTGTGCTTAAGTAGCAAGAAACATTATATACAAATTTGTGGCGACTTTACTAAAAACTAAGGTGAACTAGCCAAATTTCCAGAAAGCCATTAAACTAGTTTATCTCACTATAAGATGAAGTTACCTGATGATACTGCATTTTATGGAGATTTATTATTATTATTATTATTATTATTATTAATCATTCATGAAAGACACAGAGAGAGGCAGAGACACAGGCAGAGGGAGAAGCAGGATCCTCACAGGGAGCCCAATGTGCGACTCAATCCTAGGACCCCAGGATCACGTCCTGAGCCGAAGGCAGACACTCAACCACTGAGCCACCCAGGCATCTAGAAAATTTTGTATGGATTTTTATTATTTATTTATCACAGACCTATTCACAAGAGAACTTCTGAGTAGTTCAGCTCTCAGATAATATAAGGATATTATATTCAGATAATATAAGTTCAGATAATATATAAGTTCAGATAATATAAGGAATATTATCAACTCCATAAACATACACAGGCACACACACAATATAGTAGAACTCATTCTAATTTCTTTTTGGAGGTCAGCATTAGCCTGATACTGAAACAAGAGTTACGACTGTACAACAAAGGAATACTACAGACCAATGCCTCTTGAGCAAAAAATCTTGAACGTTTTAGCAAATCTGATCCTGCAATGGAAAGAAAAGACAAATTGGGGTTTATCCCAGGAATGCGAATTTGGCCTATTTGAAAATCAGTGTTACTCACCTTAGTAAATGCAGAGGTAATAGGTATCAAAACTCAATAATCCTTGATAAATTCTCAGTATAGCATTAGAAGGAAAAATCTTCAACATGGTATAAAGGACTTACATGGAAAAACCTAAGTTTGCATTGTACTTCATAGTGAAAAACTAAATGCCCTCCCTGTAAGAACAAGGCAAAGATTTTCCTTTTGTTCCTTATATTTGCATTGTCCCAAAGGCCCCAGCTGTTGTAATAGAGGCAACACAAAGAAAAATGCATTGACATCAGAAAGAAATTAAAATGTATCCATTTGCAAGTGACATGATCTCCTGAGTACAAAATGCTGCCATTACACACACACACACACACACACACACACACACAGAAATGTTGCTAGTGAAAGTAAAAAGTCTGTAGGATAAAAGGTCAGTATGGAAATCTCAGTGGTATCAGCAAACCACTGGAAACTAAAATTAAAAAAAAAGCCATTTATCACCAAATGACAAAGTGCTTAGGGGTACGTTTAAGAGAATATGCTCAAGACTTGTACAACAAAATACTGCTGAAAAAGTAAGGTATATATAGATGGAGAGATACCCATATTCATGGCTTGAAAGACAATATCCTGAACATTTTAATTCTCCCTGAATTGATCCCCAGTTTCAGTAAAATCTATATCCATAGCCCAGCAATATTTTTTGAAGACATTGACAAACTGATTCTAAAATGAAGTAATAAAAATTATCAAAAATAACCAAAAGAATTTAGAAATATGTTGGAAGATCCTCAATACTCAATTTCAAGATTCACTGTAAATGTACAGCAATTTCAGCAGTTGTGCATTTGTTGAAGGATAGGCACAAACAGATCTATTTTTAGTTTTCTGTCTTCCTTGTGAAAGCTTGATCTGCTAAACACCTAAATCAGGTTAAAGATCTAATACTTCTGAACTGCCAGTACAGGGAATATAATTCTTTACTTGGAGGTATCCTCGACAAGATACCTGCTCTAAAGTAGAGATAGCTTTGTGGAGATTTTTTTCCCGGATAGTGCCCTCTCTCTCAGCGTTTTCACTTGCTTGCTTCACCAACTCCTACACTGTACCTATTCTAGAATCACACACATGCTGTATCACTGAGAACTTGCCAGACCTGCCCTTCTTGATTTCAGTCATCATCCTGTAACTGCTCCTGGCCTAATTGAATTGTTTTCTATACCACATTTTTTTCTGGAAAGATTTAGGTTTATGATCAGATTTTTCATAGTTTTCCTGTGTGGGGAATCTGGTTTGGTACCTCTGGCAGTGGGAGCTCATAAGTAGCGATCTTCTTGACATGGACACTGTGTAGTAAAAGTGGTAGAGATTAATCCTCATTAGAATTAAGGAGTGGGAATCCATCTCCTTTCATTTGTGGTGCTGAACGTATTTCAAAGACAGAATAGCTTCCACTTTCTCAGGAAAATGCTTTCAGATCAACTAACAGATGATGAGAGATCAATTTATCACCAATTGATAAGATGATTTATCTTGGCAATTGGAAAGAAAAGCCTAAGACATCCCAGGGTCTCTTCTGGCATATTCAGAGAACTTAATTTTTTTTTCTACTTTTACACAATTGCTTATACCCAGATCTTACAACGTACATATATATTATCGACCTTACAAATTAAATATTATTGAATTGAATAAAACAGGGACTCTATGTAACACATTTATGATCATCAATAGCTATAATAATCACACTTTATTTATGTATTATACATTGCAAATTTAAATAGGCAACAATAGTCACTTGAAATTGCCATATTCAACTTTAAGGAAATTTAATAGCTTAAAGTGTCTATGAATAATCATCAAAAGAAATATAAAAAATAGGGATCCCTGGGTGCTCAGCAGTTTGGCACCTGCCTTTGGCCCAGGGCATGATCCTGGAGTCCCAGGATCGAGTCTCCTGTCAGGCTCCCTGCATGGAGCCTGCTTCTCCCTCTGCCTGTGTCTCTTATGAATAAATGAATAAAATTAAAAAAATAAATATAAAAAATAAATATCTCTTTCTAGCAACATGGTAGACCAGCTATCTACAAGCTCGGCTTCCACATCCTAATACAAACATCCAGAAATGTTCTATAAAAGAGCTCCCAGTATGAAACTAGAAACCAGAGCTGTCAGCTGAAGCTATAGATGCAGGGGAGCCTCTGCCAATCTTAGTAATCAAAAGGCTTGCATTTTAATTCCACATCTTGGAATTCCATATTCCATTCGTATATGGAATGAAAGATGAGGCTTGAATTCTAAACAAAGCATTAAGTTGGGAATGAGCTTTTTGCACATCATTAAGGTCATTTAAAGCAATGATTTCTCACTCTCCATTCCACAGCATAATAAAAACATACAAAATCACACTGGTATCAACAGATGTGGATGTTGGTACTGGCCTGTAACCCATTCCACATGATGGCACACTGACTGGGAACCTTAGTCTTACTGTACCACTTACTGAAGGATGAACTAAGAAAAATTGACTAATAGGAAGGTTATTCTGATTTACCTTTGCTGGAGGTTCGGGGAGAGAAACTCACTTGAGAGTTTATAACCAAAGACTATCTTCAGAGATTTAGGGCTCAAATTTATAAAAATGTATCCTTAGAAGTTAGCACAGTGGGGCATTTGGTAGATGGAAGCACTCATTCTCCAAAAGGACATGCTCTCAACCCAAAATCTTCAAGGATTTTCCAAGATTAATCACCTCCAAATATGTTGACTGTAAATGCTATTGTAGCATGCAATACCATTTACATAAAGTTGAGAGTTTTAGAAACAATGCTATTTAATGTTCAATAAATATCTTCTAAAAGTATAATAGTTGTGCATGGACATTGCATAAAACAAACTGAGGATAATGTTTTATTGCAGGCAGAAATTTAATGTGATCTGGAAATTAGAGGTACACAGGAGGTGTTTGAGCCATATTGGTAATATTTAATTTCTTGGTTGTGTTGATAGTTATCCTGTATTTTTTCACTTTTATGTGCATTAAGTAACATTACAAAAATATTAGGCAATTTCACAATGAGTGTTTCTTTCTCTTTATATGGAAATCAAAGATAACCTATCATACTGAAACCTAAATATTGCTAAGAGCCTTCAGGATCCAAGACAGGATCTAGAAATTGAGTTCTCAAGAGCTTAAGAGGGTGGAATTTGTACAGTGAGGCATTAAATGGAATCACTGGTCAGAAAACCAGTGCAAGAGACGGTCAGGATTTCTTTGAAAAACTGTAGTGAAAACTATGAATACTCCAAAGTTAGGTAGACAGCAACTGAGAGAAGCAAAAGAATGGGTAAAAGACACATTTTACTTGTATTAAAAAAAAAAAAAAAAAGTCGGGAGTTAGGAGGTTAGTAGCAAAATAAGAATAAGGGCAAAGCAAGGGGAAAAACACAATCAAAATGGCACCGTCAGTACGCAGCCCCCAAAATGATAGGGTTTGTCTTTTAGAAGGCTGTCTTGAACATCATGATGGAGAAACTAACTGGGTGTACTTGGCCAACGTGAAAAACCCTTCATTGTTACAAATTATTAGGTTCTGGAAGTTAAAACTGAGGGGACACTGGATGTCTAGTATGTAGTATGTGTTCTTAGAAATCTGAAAGGAAACTTTCTCAATGTAGACAAAAGCCATAAAAGGTGGGAAAGATGCCATCCAAAGAAATAGCCACTTACCATGTCAAGTATAGCTTCAGACAACAAAATTCCTCTGCTGATTTAAGCAGAAAAGACACTTGCTGCAAAACTGTTAGGTAGTTCACAGTTTCGCTAAAAAGCTGTAGAAATATAGGAGGCTTGACAGCAGCCAAAATTAACTATAACCAGGGAGCTTTGGGCCAATTCATTACTTCTGATGTAGTCCACTTGATGCCATAGCATCTTTGGAGCCAGTGCGCTCCACAGACTTTGAAATTTCCCTTACTCTGCCATGAGCAGAAGATTTCTGAATAAATTATGTCAGACCAAGTTGATAATCATTCACCATTTAAAATAGAATTTGTTCCTTACTTGAAACTCATGGATCTTTACTGGAACAGTTAATAAGTATTGCTTTTCCAGTCTTGTTCTACATGACCTGAAAAATAAAGTCCGAGCTGAATCTGAATGCACCATTTGGAAACTTCACAAATTTTGCTAGTCTAGATAATTGTGTTAATGTCAGAAGCCCAGATCATATTGGCTCGGCTTTAGGCGTAGCTAAATCTAGAGGTCTCAAATCTCATCAAGGTTTTTTTTTTTTTTTTCTTCCCCTTCATCTTGAGACAGTTTTATTTGTGTTTTAGACTTTTTCTCCTGCTGTAGATAGAGTACATCTTAACAGATGGGCAGTTAAGGACTATGGTTTTTTGCAGCTGGGATTTATATTAACTTCTTTACCCCAGTGGGGATAAAAATATAAACCCTCTTAACAAAAAATTGTAGCAAGGGTCAATGGTCCTGACACATCTTGGTGACGACTGGCCCTTTTTGAGCCAGAACAAAAACAAGGAAGCGAGGTAAGAGGATATAGTAATTCTATTAAGCTTGAACCACGTTCAATGCCTGATGCCAAAGAGTTGAGTCAATTCAACCAAACTATGTTAGATCATCAGAAGAGAAGCAGAAATAAACTACATGTTAAAGGAGACCAATGTGTTCCTATGAAAGCAGCAAATATAATGGATTCTTCTGGTCCACTAGGAACAGAAACTGTCTAATGGTAAACCATCATCTCTCATTTCATGCACTAATCTGGTGAGTAGTTTGTGTAGAGAGTTATTTTCTGATGAGATCTTTAGGGTCATTGGATTCTTCCTTTCTCTGCCTTTGGTCTTTTATTAGATTCTTTAACTTCTTCCAAAACATGAATAAATTTCAAATGATAAACATAAGCAATATTGGGTTTGGATTAAGGGATAGTATTTTGATTTTTCTATAGCTATTATCAGTATAGTTCTGTACGGTAAGCTTGATTAATTTGAACTTCAAACATCTTATTTTAAAATTTGCATGTAAGATGCAATCTATCTTCTAGTTCTCTTGGACCAAAGTAGATAACTTTCCTTCTCTTGTTTTTCAAAACCCCTTAATTTGAAATCTCTATCTATACATTGACAGAGCTCATGAGTTCAGTGAAAGTTTTGTAATGTACTTATGTTTTATTTTCAAATGATTAGAAAAATCATTATGAATATTCTCAGTAGCTTTTCCTTTGCTCCAGATTATATTACATCACCATCATATCTTCTTTGTGGTCATTTGATAAATATTTTTGAGTGTTTCCAAAGATAGTTTTACTTTGAATTTGAATAATCCTCTTCAAATGTATAGACTTGTTTACATCTGGTTTTTCAGTATCTGATAAAAATGAGAAAATAGTATTCATATGGATTTCCCCATAGTATCACTAGAGAGAAGACTGACTATTATAACTTGGATTTCTTCCTACTGTTCACCTTTAATACAGCCATATTTGAATAAGTTTCCTAGACAATAGCCTATGAGTTTTATAGGTACTTACGAGGTATAATTGATATGCGGTAAGTTGCATATACTTAAAGCATATGTGGTAAGATTTGACATAGGTACACACTGATAAAATCAAAACAATTAAGAGAGGAAGTGAACCCACAGTCCTCCAAAATTTCTCATGCTGCTTCATAATACCTTTCTTCTCCCCATCTCTAGGCAACCAATGAACTGTTTCTGTCATTTGCTACATTTTATAAAAACCTATATAAATAGATTCATGCTGTGTGTCTTCTTTTACCATATTCATGCATGTTCTTATGTATATCAACTGTTTATTTTCTATTGCTCAGTAGACATTCATGTAAATATATGGAAAAATTTGTTGATCTAATCACAGAATGAAAATTTGTGTGGTTTTCAGCGTTTATTAGTAATAATTCTGTAGGAGTGCCTGGGTGGCCCTGTTGGTCATGTCTGACTGTTGATTTCACCTCAGGTCATGATCTCAGGTCATGGGATTGAGCACCATGAGTTCTGGGCTCAGCACGGTGTCTGTGCTTGTCCCTCTCCCACTGCTTCCTCACTCGCTCTCTTTCAAGTAAATAAAATCTTAAAAAAAAAAAGAAGAAACTTGTAATCACCACTTGGTCCTTGGTGTATTAATTTTTGTATGGTTATATGTTCTTTCCTCTTGAGTAAATACCTGGGAGTGGAACAGGCTGGCTTATGTGGTAGGTGCATGTTAAATTTGTAAGAAGCTATTAAAGGGGCACCTCAGTGGCTCAGTCGGTTAAGCAGCTAAATCTTGATTTTGGCTCCAGTCCTGATCTTGGTCATGGGATCAAGCCATGCATTGAGCCCTGTGTCAGGCTCTGTGCTCAGCAGGGAGTCTGCTTAAGATTTTCTCTCTCTCTCTTCCTCTGCCCCTCCCCCTGCTCACACTCTTTCTCTCTCAATAAATGAAATCTTCTTTTTTTAAGTGCTCTTAAATTGTTACACCAAGTGGTTGTAACATTTTACAACGCCAACACCCTTGTATGAGGGTTCTAGTCTTTCCACATCCTTACCAACACTTGCTATTGTCAGTTGTTTTTTTTTTTTTGTTTTGTTTGGTTTGGTTTTGTTTTGTTTTAATTTTAGGCAATTTAGAAGGTGTGGTGTAGTATATTATTGTCAATTTAACTTATATTTGCTTAACGACTACTAATGTTGAATATCTTTTCATGTACTTTTTGCCATCTGTGTATATTCTCTGGTGAAGTATCTGTTCAAATAACGTGCGCTTTTACTTTAGGTTGTTGTGTTATTCTTGATGTGTTAGCATTCTTTATGTAGTTTGGATACAATTCTTTTATTAGACATGTAACTTGGAAATTTTTTTCTCCTAGATGGTGGTTTGCTTTTTCATTTTATTTAACTCTATGTTATAAAAGTTAAAAGAATTAAACTTTTTTATGAAACTTATATTACCAATTTATTCCTTTCATAGATTATTGTATTGTTGTATCTAAGAAATCTTTGCAAACTGAATTTCAAAGATTTTTTTTTTCCTTCTATGCATCCAGAGATCTTTTAGTTCTAGATTTTACACTTGAGTATAGGATCCATTTTAATTTTTATGTCTTGTGCAAGTAGGGAGCAGAGTTTATTCTTCTGCATATGAATATATAAATTTTATAGCAATATTTGTGAAAAACATTGCATTTGAGTCTTTGTAAAAAATCACTCATGTAAAAAAAAAAAAAAAAAAATCACTCATGTATATGCATGGGTCTGTTTTTGGAATTCCTATCTTGTTTCACTGGATACACTTATCTATGTTGATGCCAGTAAGCTACTTCTACATTACTGTAACGTTTCAGATTTCGTAGTCTGAATAGTGTTTTACAGTTTAGTTTTTTTTTAAGAATTGTTTTGGCTAATTCTAATTCTTTTAGCATTTTCATATGAATTATAGAATTACCTTGTCAATTTATACAAAAATCCTGTGGGGATTTTTATTTAGATTGCATTGCATCTATAGATTAGTTTTGGGAGAGTTGACATCCTAACAACATTGAGTTATCCGACTAAAAAAAAAATTGTATATCTCTGTTTTTATTTCGGTATTTTAAATTTATCTCAACAATGTTTTATAGTTTTTTGATGTAGAAGTCATATACCTTTTGTCAGATTAATCCCAAGAATCTCATAATTTGGATGCTACTGTTTCTAAAATTTCAATTTTCAATTGTTCATTGCTAGTATATGGAAATAGTTTTTTTTTCCTATCCTTCAAATTTATTAATCCACTTAATACTTGCAGTAGCTTTTTATAGATGGCACCAGATTTTCTACATAGTCACACATGTACATTAAACATATAAATAAAGATAGTTTTACTTCCTTTTCAATTTCTTTATGTTTCAGTGACTTAATGCACTACCTAAAATGCTCAGTTCAAAGTTAGGCATAGTACTAGAAATTCTTTCTCTTGATCTTAGGAAGTGAGCATAGCTTCTCACCATTAATTATAATGTTATAGATTTATTATAGCTTTCCTTTGTCATGTGGAATAAGTTCCCTTTTATTCCTACTTTGAAGTTTTTATCAGGAATGGGTATTGGATCTTTTCAAAGTCTTTGCTGAGTTTAAGATTATCATGTTGGGTTTTTTTTCAAGTTTGTAAATAGTATTGATTTAGCTTTAAACATAAAACCAAACTAGTGTTCCTGGTCATAATTGTGTGTGTGTGTATGCACGTGTGTGTGTGTTTGGAAAGAGCATGAGAGTGCAGGGGAGTGACAAGGAGGAGTAGAGGGAGAGAGAGAATCTTAAGCAGGCTCCAAGCCCAGTGCAGAGCCTGATGTGGGGCTTGATCTCACGACCCTGAGATTATGACCTCAGCTGAAATCAAGATTTGAAAAAAAAAAAAAAAAAAAGAAATCAAGAGTTGGGGGCTTACCGGACTGAGTCACCACCCAGGTGTCCCCATGATGGATATTTTTAAAAACATTTAATTTTTTTTTTAATTTGCTATATATATATATATATATATATATATATATATATTTTTTTTTTTTTTTTTTTTTTTTTTTTTTTTTAAGAATTTTTACTTCTGTATTCAGGAGGAGTATTGGTGAATAGGTTCCTTTATAATATCTAGTTTTGGACCTATAAAACATATTGGGAGGCATTAATTCCATATTTTTCCACTTAGGTTTTATAGAATCACCATTTGAAATCTTATTATCGGCCCATAAGATTTTTCCTTGAGGAAAAGGTTTTTTAAATTACAAACTCATATTCTGTAACACAGCTCTTCAAGTTTTTTGTTTTTGAAGGAATTTGTCAGTGTCGAGTCATTGGAGTTGAATATATTGGCACACAATTTTTCATAATATTCTCTTTGTTCTCAATTTTTGTAGAACATGATCTGTAGTTACATTTTCCTTACTCTTGGTAGTTGAATCTAATCTTTCCTTTGTTCCTGGCCAGTTTGACTAGAGTTATAACAGATGATTTCTCTAAGAGCCAGTTTGGAACACATGGCTTTTGTTCTATATTTGTAAAAATGTATCTGGTCTGATCATTAATATTTCCTTTTCTCTATTTATTTTGAGTTTGATTTGCTATTTTTCTAGTTGCTTAAAATGAAACTTGAGGTGATGAATTTGGACTTTTTTCTAATATAATTTCATTTTTGGAGTTTCTTCCTATGTATAGCTTCAATGGCACTCCATTTATTGTTACATTTTGTGCTTTCATTTACATTCAGTTCAAAATACTAACTTCGATTTTGCTTTGCCCAAGTATTAGTACTGTTATTTAATTTCTATTTACTTAAGCATTTTCCAGAGCTCTTTAATAATGTGTAATTATTTTGTGGTGAGAGAACATAATTTATATGAATTGAAAACTTTTAATTTATTTATTTTAAATATTTTATTTATTTATTTATTTGCTACAAAGAGAGAGAGAACATGCATAAGCAGGGAGCAGCAGGCAGAAGGAGAGGTAGAAGCGGCTTCTCCACTGAGCAGGGAGCTCCATGGGGGCCTCCAGCCCAGGACCCTGAGATCATGACCTGAGCTGAAGGTAGATGCTTAACTGACTGATCCATGTAGGCACGCTGAATTAAAAACTTTTGAAATTTGAGACTTACATTAAAGTCCAGAATATGGTCTATCTCAATAGATGTTCCATGTGCTTGAAAAGAATGCAGATATTCTGCTGCTGAGTAGATTGCTCTAAAATCATCAATTTGGGCAGGTTAGGTTGAGGTGTTATTGAGATGTTATTGAAGTTTACCGTACAAAGATTTTCTATCTGTCAGTTGTTCAGGGAGTGCTATTAATATTCAACTATAGTTGTGGAAGTATCTGTTTCTCTTTGCAGTTCTATCAGTTTTTTTGTATTGTGTATTTTGAAGATCTGTTATGTACATAAAGTTTAGGATTTTTACATTTGGATGAATTGACTAATTTATGAAAAGACCGACCTTTTGGGTTATATTCTTCTGGAATCTACTTTGCTTATTTATGTAGTTATAGCAGGTTGATTTTGATCAGTTTTGATCAGGTTGATCAGGTTGATTTTGATGAGTTTAGAATGGTTTATCATGTCTGTCCTTTGACTTTTTACCTACTTAGATACTAATACTGAGACTGTTTTTTTTTTTTTTTTTCCCAAGCAGGAAAAAGTTATGACATGTCTTTTTATCTAATCTAACAAGCTCTGTCTTTTCATTGTAGTGCTCATCATTTACATGTATTATGATTGACAAGGTTGACCTGGTCTATCTGGCTCCATGTGGCTTTTGTAGTGTGTTGAATTTGAAAATGGTGCCTGTGATCTTCATGTCACCACCCTACTTTCCTCCCAGCCCACACTTTCTGCTTCTTGATCCTCTGCCTCCAACCCCAACCTTTCCCCCACATGCACCTTGATAAATAGCATTTGGGAAATGTGAGAAATAACTCCATGTTTTCTGAATGTTCAGTTGGGAGGGACTTGATATCATTAATTAATAGAGAGTATGAATGGGAATTGAGATAAGAAGATAAGGTCAAGTGCCTTTTGAGAAAGTCAAAAGCAAATACCAAGCCGACAGCATAATAAACGGGCCTCTGCCCACCTCATGCCACTAGTCACAACCCCTAATTGTGACAGCTAAAATGTCTCCAGTCATTCCCAAATGTCCCTTGGAGCAAAAACACTCTACTTGAGAACCATTGGATTAGAGTAATAAAGAGGAAAAAATCCCTTTTAATATTCTTAAAGTATATTGCTTCTATTGTTAAAATGAAGACCCTTCCTGAAGTTTCTCTAAGCAGACAAAACCATGAAGCCACTTAAGTCAAATTTTATCTAGCTGTTTTTCATAAATATAAACAAAACGTAGGTTATTTTCTGCAAGTGCCTCTGATAATCACAGAATGAGTCATCTACCTAAAATGGTTTAATTATTTTTAACCAATCCCTCTGCCATCTGGGAAATCCACTGTTAAGAACCAACCACTGTGAAGGGGTAAACGACTTCCTCACTTTTCACTTTATAAGTCCCTCTGTAACTTCATGCTTCTGAGTTTCATGCCAGTTTCAGGTTTGAAGTCTGTTTCAAGTTTGTTCACTAAGTAAAACACTCCTCAAATAAATCTCTTTGCACCTTTATTTACAGTAAGATTTTAAAGTATATATGTTTCTGCAAAATCTTTTAAATTCTTTATTGTCCATAAAGTCTCTTTTCAGAGACTATTCTCTGAATTCTATTCTCCAGTGTATATTTTGTTTCTATTAATGATCTTTAATTTAGTAGAAATTCATACATAATTATCGATACTTGGGACAAAATGACTATACTATTCTTTCCTTATCTGAGCCTCAAATCTGTTCATATTCTTTAAGGATAATGAAAGTGACAGTTATTCCTCAGAATAATTTGGATAGTCATGGAAAATCCCATTTTACATGAGGTACATAAATCGGTTCAAAACATTTTTCTATGTTGCTTTAGTTGAAATGCTCTGATCATTATTAAACATAGAAAGCTCTTCAGAAATACCTGAACCGGGATCCCTGGGTGGCTCAGCGGTTTGGCGCCTGCCTTTGGCCCAGGGCGCGATCCTGGAGACCCAGGATTTAATCCCATGTTGGGCTCCCGGTGCATGGAGCCTGCTTCTCCCTCTGCCTGTGTCTCTGCCTCTCTCTCTCTCTCTCTGTGTGACTGTCATAAATAAATAAAAATTAAAAAAAAAAGAAATACCTGAACCACCTACTATAATTAAAAATGTGGTATATTTCTTAATTTTTAAATGGTGCTAGACAGATTTATAAATGATGATTTCAAATAGGCAATTCCAAATCGATTATGTAATAGAAAACCCTCAATTATAATGTTAATGGTCTAGAAATATATTTATCAATTCATTATAAAATTGGTATTGTAGGAGAGAAAGGTAAAATACATTGTCTTGATTTATAAAACTTAGTAGTAAACTGTTCTTTGGCAGTATAGAGTTTTCTGTTCAAAAATAGCCTAATACCTTGAGATTATTTCAGTGATGTTTTCATATCAGTTTAAATTGTATGTGACATATCATTAATGTAAATATTCCTAACCACTTAAGAAATCTCTCTAGTACTTACATTATTCATCTTTTTCTTTTCCTATGAGGGGTGTGACCAAATATTATAAAATGTCTTTGGTTCTAGGCATTTTTCTATTAACTAAGTTGTCCCGTGAATTGGTATAAAGTTGTTTGTAATAATCTTTTCTTCTTTAAATAATTGCTTGTATCTACTATCTACTTTGTAACAAATCACCCTAAAACTTAGCATCTTAAAATGACCCCCTTATATTCTCAGTTTCTGGAAGTTGGGAATCAGGGCCGGGCTTAGCTTCATCCTCTTAGCATCCATCCTCTTCATCTTCATCTTCATCCTCCTCAGTCATGCTCTTCATCCTCTTTGCCCCTCACATTTAAGGTATCAACCAGGGCAAAGTCCTCTCAAATTTCCACTCAGAAACAACTCACAACGTGTCTCAGTAGTTGTAGGGAGGAGTCAGATCTAGCATCTTTGTTTGCACTGCAGGGCTTTTCTCCAACATGGCAGCTGGTTTCACCCACTTGAGCCAGATATGAAATCAAAAGAGAATCAGCAAGGGAATGTTACAGAGATGTAAATGACACCCATTGTAACTTAATTACATTTGTGACTTTTCAGGAGTGTCATTGTGTTTCGTATCTTACAAACTGGTCACTAGATCCAGCCACACTCAAGAAGGAGTTCTATAAAAGCGTGAATACCAGGGGCACAGATCACTAGGGGCCATCTTAGAAGTTCGCCTACTTCTTTGCCAATGTAATTTTTATGTTTCTCTTGGTTTGGGAGAGACCATGAAGAGCTGAATTTCTCACGGAAACCTTCCATGAGTCTGCCCCTTACTAGTCCTTCATGATTTCCCCCCAATAGCCAAACTACCTAACCAATGGCTGCTAACTCCCAAGAACAATTCTTTCCACTTCTGAGTTTTTTTGAACAACTATGCCCCAAACAGTTGATTTCTCTTGCTAAAAACCATAAAATTCTGTCCTTCTTCCACATAGTTGGGAACTCCTGTAGAGAGGAATATAGGTCTATGTTTAATGCTATGGTTGATTTTTTTTTAAAGATGTTTCATTTATTTATTAGACAAGAGTGTGTGTGTGTGCACGAGCAGGGGGGAGGGGCAGGGAGAGAGGGAGAAGAGACTCCCCACTGAGCAGGAAGCGTCATGTGAGACTCCATCCCAGGACCCTGGGATCATGACCTGAGCCAAAGGCAGCCACTTAGCAGACTAAGCCACTCAGGTACCCTTGTGGTTGGTTTTCTCTCATAGTTTATTTGTACATGGTCTGTCCTTGGTCAGTATTAATCCGTGATTGTCAGTTTTGGTAATACTTTTTAGTTTTGGTGGTCTCTTGTACTTTGTTTCTATTTTATTTTTATTCTTTGTATTTCGTGGGAAACTTTTTTTTTTTTTTAACTTTTTGAGCTGGAGGTTGTCAGATCAAGTCCTATGAGGAGCAGATATCAAGATGGAATTACATGTGTATAATATATCCTGAAGAAATGCTTCAGAAGGTTAAGTGAAAAGAATCAGGATCAAGTGAATTCTTTTCAATTCTTTTCACTTGATCAATTCACTTGATCAATTCTTTTCATTTGAAAGAATCTGAGCCCTCAGACCACAATGTGGATGTGGCACCTGTGAAATGAGAGTGGGCAAGAAGGAGGATTTGAGAGGAAGAACTTCCAGCCGAAGTACAGCTCTAACAAAATCTCAGGCAGGACAGTAGGTTGCCCAATAAAGAAGTCTCCTATTGAGACAGGATGGTCCAAGTCCTTGTACCACTGCCACAATCAGTTATTGGTTTAATGAAGATCAGGAAAAGTGTGGACTTGAAGTGAACACCGCAGCAGAGACGATCATGGCAAACAAAGCTTTCCATGAGGCACCGTCTCCTTGGCAGGTACCCTCTTCACAGTAGTTATATGTGAAGAGCAGCATGAGTGGTACACCTCCAATGATGCCACAATCCATCCCACACATTTTCAATATGCATTGCCCCCTTATTTCCCAGAGGCCCTTTTTCCTGAGGAAAATACTAGAGTTTGGATGGAGGACCTAAGCCCCATCACTGCAGCTGGTCATGAAGAAGTGTCTCTTTCTTCTATCCTGCATTTTACATGGCTTCACCCTCCTTGATCACCTCTGGAGTTATTGATGGCTTACTTGATGATCTGACCTAAATTCTCATTCATAAAGAAAATGAGAAGGCCTTAGAAATGATACCGTTCTCAGACCCGGACTGTTGCATGGTCCATTCCCTGTAGAATTGAACTAGTGAGCACCAAGCAGCGTTAAAATGGATTTCCTGAGACACACAGGCATCTCTCCTTGCCTCCACGGTGTCAAAGCTGCACTACCTTCTGCTGATGAGACTAAATTACCCCCGCCAGTCGCTGTGGGGCTAAGCTGCCTGTGCAGGATGAAGGGGAGCACTGAAGTAAGTGGGTAGAGCTTCAGGACTGACATCTGTGAGATGAGAGGGGAAGGAAGCAGGACTGGGCAGGATTTGTCTCAGGCCCGGAAATGGAGAGAGTTCCAAAGTCACGATTGCCTGTTAGAGTTGCTTCTTGCTGTGAAGGAATGAGCTGGGAAGGGATGGCCAGCGCTCGTGCCCCTGCTGTGTTCAGTCATTGTCTGTGAGATCGTGGGGATAATATACCCTTGGCATAACACAATGGATGTGACAGATCCAACATCACAGTATCTGCAGTCTGTCCAGCAACTCCCCCCTCCCTGCAGATTCGTGTGAAGAAGATCAGAACTGCACAATCCAACGCCACCTGAGGTTCACATCCATCAGGTGTCGTGTTTGTTCTTCTTAAGCAGGGGCCTTTATGGTGTTCATCTACCCCTATGTACTTGGTTGGTTGCATCTCCTCCATTTTGAAAGATAGTTTTTTTTTTTTTTTTAATTATTCTTCATGTGTATTTTCTAATATTAAGACATCTCTAAATATTTAGAAGAATTTATATTTGTACTAAAAGTTTTATTTCTCTAGGATTCATTTCTAAATTACATATATATATACATATATATAATTTTTAAGATTTAATTTATTCATTTATTCATGAGAGACACACAGACACACACAGAGGCAGAGACATAGGCAGAGGGAGAAGCAGGCTCCATGCAGGGAGCCCAATGTGGGACTCGATCCTGGGACTCCAGGATCATGCCCTGGGCCAAAGGCAGACGCTCAATCGCTGAGCTGCCCAGGCATCCTTAAATTACATTAATTAATTATTTTATACATATATATATATATATAAGAGAATATATTCAATATGATTCTGATTGTTGAATATGTATAGGGACTTGAGTGTTAAATATATGCGAGAAAATTACTTTTACTTGTGTTTTTTTTTTTAAATGAATTGTTGGCTTTACATTCTGTACATAGGATACACAAGCTGTTAATTTTATTCTTGAAACTCATATACTTAATTTTTTTTTCTTTTTGATCTCTCAATTGTTGAAGGACTTGCCCTTAATTCTTCCCTAGGAAGAGGATTTAAAGGTCTTCTGTTAAATTTATTAACTTCAAATTACATAAAACCTGAACCATCATGTTACATATGTAAAAGCTCTAAAGTATTCTGTTTATAGGGTGAACTAAACATTTTAATACTATGTAAAGATAGTAATGTCTCCTAGTAATAATTCTTTATTTGAATGCATTTTGTCTAACATTGCCATATTTAGATTATTTTTTTAAACCAGCTTTTGTAGTTCTTACAGTTAGGATGTATTGGTGGTAAATTTGCTCATGTTAAATTTTCAGTATGAAAAATTATTTTCTCTCAGTGCTTTAAAGATATTTTTTCACTGTCTGCTACCTTCAACTTCTGCTGTTTGGAAATTAGTTCTCTTTGTTTGTTGTAGTTTGCTTCCTGTTGCTTTTATCTTCTCTTTGTCTTAATTGTAGAACAATTTCATGATAACATAGCTAGTTGTAGGTTTATTTCTATCGTGTATGGCACCTGGGTAGCTTTTGAAACTAATGGATTCTAGGAAATACTTTGAGATTTAATCAAATATACTGTCTTTTGTTATCTAATCTACTACCATCTTCTGGAACTCTGACGTCACACTTTTAGTTGTAGTTTAATCTTACTGAATTCTCCTATTTTAGGTATCTATTAAATGCATTCTGAGTAACATCTTCAATTGTATTTTTGACTTAACTACTGCTCTCTATGATAGTACCTACCTAATCTAATGTTTAAACCATTACATACTAACTTCAACTTGACACTCACAAAAACCACACATACCCCTACTACTTCTAGAAAATTTCCTGAAATTATATTTGCTTGATTTTAAAATGCTTTGTCTTTTGATAGCTTATTTTTCCTTAGTCATTGTTTTTTATCTTTTATATTAAAAATGAATTAAAACTTATTTTACATTATATTTTATATACATCCAAAATCTTTGGTCTTTGTTTAAGTCTAATTATGGGAGTTATTTCTGATGACAGATTTTGAGGACTTATTTCCTACTCACTGATTTAATGCTTGCTTTTATATTTCTCAGCTCATGTTCATATTTTTAATTTTGTCTTTGGAAACTATTTGAGTCCTGACTTGAGGGCGCTTTTATTCCAGAAATGTGTTTACTGTGTGTTCTATTAACTGTTGACAGTATTACCAACACAAGAAACTTAAAATTTTCTTGATGTTTATAAGCCTAACAGTATTTTAAATTCAAATACAAAATTCACATGAGAGATGGTTTAAAATTTTCAGGTGAGCATTAATTTTTTTTTAACTTTAATCCATAGCCAGTCCTGGTGACTGTTTGTTGTTTGTTCATTTGGGACATATTCCTGTTTCCTCACTTTCTCTAAATCTGCTTCTATGGTTAGGAAAGGCACTACATCTCCTGCCCTTGGAAGTAGAGGCCTTGTGAAGAAGAGGTTCTGCAGTGCCTTGTAGTGCAATGTCCCCTGTTCACCAGAACCTGGGGCATCAGAGGTGTCTCCTATGTGTGTTGCACACACCCTACTGTTGAGGCTGAACCATGTTTGCCTTTAATGCAGTCATTGGTGGTGGCTGTCTGTATAATTGGGTAGGGTTTGGTCACTGTGCTGTCAGTGGGCCAGTTTTGGGTGACTTGAGTTTGAACTGAGTCAGACCAGGCATAGCTGGGGTCACACCAATCACTGGTTACTCTCTATTGTTCCCTGAGGGACTTTCATTGGTGGTTGGAGCCTGTAGTCAGACCAGATGTCTACTTCCAGCTGACTACTGGGACCATAGTGGATCTGGTCTATCTGATTATCTTCCCCTCTTCCCAGGGCAGCAGTCACTTGGTCACTTGGGAGTGATGCTGGCCACTGTAGGGGATGCTTGCATGATGCCATACTTATAGAGCTGCTTTGGATGAACTTCTGCCAAGAGTGTGTTTGCAGGAGAATGCAAAATGGATATGTGCTGTTAGCAAGTTTTGCACTGCTGTGGAGGAGACCTGAAGTACCTCGGAAACTTTTGTGGGTGGGAGGTCTGTAGGAGAAAGCAGGGGTGGGTTTTAAGGTGTTAATTTTTTTGTGTGTGGATCTGCTGGATAGGGGAGAACCTGTAGCCATTTTGGAGAACTGCCAAGGGTGGCTTTGACAGGAGACCTCAGGAGTAAGCTAGGGCAGGTGATGGGGCACTGTTAGCCAGCTGGGTGGAGAATGTTCATGCTAGTTCCTGCAGGTGTTTATACATCTAGGCTGGAAAGTTGGGGAGGGAAATAGGCCATGTCAGCCCTCTTATTCTTGCAGAATTTTCTAAAGATCTCTCCAGCACATGTTGGGAGATTAGTAAATAGATCTTCCTGTATATATACCTCATATATTTTATAATCTGTGGCTTCTATGTTGTATCTCAGTGGGGTTGTTTGTTATGCTGTCTCTCTAAGGGTGGAGGCTCTGTTTCCTATTGCCCTCTGACTTTCCCAGAGCCTAGCTGCTAATTTTTAAAGTTCCAGGTGTTAAATACCACTGATTATAAAAACAAAACAAAACAAAACAAAAAACCCCAACCTGGCAACGTTACGCCCCTTTGGTTTTCAAAGCCAAATATTGCAGGGATTTGTCTTCCGGTGCCTTGGAAACTTTGGGGTGCCTGCGATGGAGTCTGCTCCTCTCTGTCCCTATGGTCTCTCCCTCCCAAGACAGTCTGGTCAGTTTGTTCCCTACCTGCCTCTTTGCCCTTCCTACCATTTTCTATGTGGCCTCTTCTCTATGATGAACTAGGGAGTCTGTTCTACCAATCTTCAGGTAATTTTCTAGGTTATTTACACTGATGTGAGTGCTAACTAGATGTATTTGTGGGAGGAGGTGAGCTTAGGATTCTCCTACTCCACTATCTTCCTCAGAAGTCCCCTAGGATTTTAGAACAAAAATTTATCAACTCTACATAACCTTTTAGCTACTGTCCCAGTTTTCTGCTTCTTTTCACAGTAAACCTTATTTTTTAATTGTCTTGATAAGGATCTATTTTGGCATCTCCCCCCGCCCCCCTTTCAGGTCCATCCAAAATACCAGGTAAGTTGCCATGAACTTCACTCCCTGGACACTGTTTTGCCAAATGACAGCAAGTATATTGTGATATATAACAAAAATATCCTTGTCTTAGTTTGCTTAAACCCTTGTTTGATAGCTCCTTCCTAATTGGGATTACTGTTTTGGTTTCTGTAACACCAGCCAGCTCAAGTTTTTATTTGTACATACAATTTATAAGACTAATTAAGTGTTAGGTACTGTTCTAAGTGCTGAAGAGATGCCAAGGAACAAAATACGTGCACAAATACATATACACACGTGTATGTGCACTTAAATAAGTAAATTTTTTACCATGTTAACCATTTTAAGTCTACAGTTCAATGGAATTAAATACATTCATAATGTGCTACCATCACCACTATCTCCAGAATTATTTTTTCAACTTGAAAACTCAAATTCTATACCCATTAGACAATAACTTCTCGGTCTCTTCTCCAGCCCCAGGCAACCACCATTCTCCTTTCTGTCTCTGTGGTTTAGCCTATTTTAAGTACCTCATAGAATTGGAACCATGCAGTATTTATCTTTCTCTGACAGGCCTCTATTACTTAGCATAATGTCTTCAGGTTCATCCATGTTATAGCATATGTCAGAATGTCCTTTCTGTTTAAGGCTAATATTCCTTGCTGGTGATACCTTATTGTAGTTTTGGTTTGCATTTCCATAGTGATGAATGAATTGAGCACCTTTTCATGTATTTATTGGCCATTTGTATTTGTCCTTTGGAGAAATGTCTATTCGAGTCCTTTACCAATTTTTAAATTGGGTTGTCTATCACTGTTGAGTTTTAGGAATTCTCTATATTTGAGTGTTCATCCTTTATCAGACATGTGATTTACAAACACTTTCTCCCATTCTGTGTATTGTGTTTTCATTCCATTGATAGAAAAAAATGCACAATTAAAAAACAAAATTCACAAAGTCCAATTCCTTCTGTTAATTGCACCGTTAATGTCCAATTCATGAAATCTATGCTAGATCCAGTGTTGTAAAGACTTTTGCCTCTTGTTTTCTCAGAATTTCATAATTATAGGTCTTAAATTTAGGTCTTTGACTCATTTTGAGTTAATTTTTTATATAGTGTTAGGTAAGGGTTCAACTTGATTCTTTTGAATGTGGGTATCCAATTTCCCAGCACTGTGTATTAAAAAGTATCCTCTCACCATTGAAAGGTCTTGGCATCTTTGTCAAAAACCATTTGACAATATATGCAAAGATTTATTGCTGTGTTTTCTATTCCATTGCTCTCCAGGTCTTTCTTCCTGTACCACATTGTTTTGGTAACAGTATCTTTGTGCTGTGCATGGCCCCCTGGGCCAGGTCTGAAAGGTGGAGAATGGGGAGATGCTACCTTATTAAGACCAAAGTTGACCAAAATTAGCTGCAATTTGCTGTGCAAACTTCCTCTAGGAGTTGCAAGCCTTGAGTAGCCTGCAGAGTTCCAAAATAGTTGCAGGTGTCAGATGTTGCCAGTGTAATTGTTTTCTGACAGAGGAGACAGATTCCTGGTGCTTCCTACTGACCAGCTTCTCAGAATCTGTGTTTGTGAGTTAGAGAGTATGGAGATGGCATGACTGTTTCCTTCCACCAGCATTTAGTTTTGTGTGAAAGTAATGCTAGGGAATTGAATTTAATCAAGACTTTACTCCATGCAGATAAAATGTATCAAGTGAGGGCTACAGCACATGAGGGCGTTTTTTGTTGTTGTTGTTGTTGTTGTTGTTGTTGTTGTTGTTTTAAATCTGTTTATTTGAGTGGAAGAGGAGAGGATATGGAGGAAAGAGAGGCAGAGAGACTGGGGGTGAGGGGAGAGGGAGAGGGAGAGGGAGAGGGAGAGGGAGAGGGAAACTCAAACAGACTTCACACTGACCTTGAAGCCTGAGCAGGGCTTGATCTCACTGCCCTGAAATCACGACCTGAGCCAAAACTAAGAGTCCGGTGCCAACCAGGTGCCCCATTGAGGGCATATTCTAATCAATTTTTTATTACTTCAGTATCCATTCTTCTGAGGTTCTTTCTACTTTTCTTCTTCACCTCTAATTATTGGCACAGCTTGAAGCTTGGTCCTGGAACTCTTCTATTCCCTGTTTTAATTCTGTCAATAAACAATGTCTTCCAATCGCATGTTTGAAATACCATCACTGATGCATCTAAAGAAATTTAGTTGTCCCCATTCATTTCTTGAAAAAAAACAAAGCAGTTTCTATTTAATTGTTACTCAAATCAATTGGCCTCTGAGCTCCTTGACAACTTAAACACTGAATTCTCTTCCATTCCATTTTAGCCATTCACTCTTACACTCTCACTCAGACCATGTCATTATTACCAATAACTGAAAAGTCAATATCCTAGTTTCAAGTATCCTACGATCTTAGTAAACACTTAAAAAATTTTATAATTATTTTAGATTTATAGAAGAATTTAAAAGATAGTACAGAGTTTTCAGATTATCTCAAACTCTGTTCCAACATGATTAACATCTTCTATTAGGATGGCATATTTGTTATAATTAATAAGACAATATTTGCACATTATTAAATAAAGGCCATACATAATCTATATGTCTTAGGTCTTTTTGAAGATTGTATTTATTTATTTTTGAGAAGGAGAAAGAGAGCACAAGTAGGGGGAGGGGCAAATGGAGAGGGAGAGAGAGAGTCTCAAGCAGAGAGATCATGGCCTGAGCTAAAATGAAGAGTCTGATGCTTAACTGACTAAGCCATCCTGGCATCCCATATATCTTTAGTTTTTATCTAATATATATTTTTTTATTCATGGACCCCATTCCGCCTGTGACCTTACATTTAGTAGTCATAGCTCGTTAGTTCTCTTATTTCTTGATTACTGCCTTTTCTCATTATCTCATCATATCTGCAGAAACAACTTCAACCTTAACAAGACCAAAACTCCATTGATTATACCAGCCGTTCTCTATTCCATCCGCTCTTTTATCTTTTATTTCTGATCTGCATTAAACTTCATGGTAAATCATGACAATAACATCTTTTTTTATACCTTCAGTTCTCCTGCTGCCTTTATCCTTTGTTGACCAAACCACTACCCAATTATGTTTTCTTCCCTTAGCCTCCACTGAAACTGATTTTTGTTGAAATTGATCAACATGACAACTGACAGTGACTTTCATGTTGCTAAGTATAATGGTGAGTTTCTCATCACTCACCTTAGTTGGCATACCAAATTGATTCAGTTAACTACCTTCTTCCCTTTACAGCATCTTCTTCAATTACTGTCTATTATCCTTAATGTTTTTAATTTCCTCCTATATCAGTAAACCTGATCTCAAACTACTGGGCATTTTTTTTCTTATCTCTTACTTGGCCTGAAATGCCCCAGGGTTCAGCCTTTGGACCATATCAATTCCTTATCCACTGCTGAATTTTTGCTGTCTTGTGGTTTCAAATAGCATCTAAAAACTGCTCCCAAGCCTATATGTTATCATAACAAAAATAAACAAATCTTAAATGAGTCATATTGTGTTATTGTATTTAAAACACATATATTTCTGCCTCTCCCTAGGCAAAATCTAAAATTTTATCAGAAACCTTAATAAAACTTCATAGACTGATTGTCCATTTCTTCCCCGTCTTCATCTCTCACTAATTTTCTTTCTTTTTGTGTCCTTTTTGTGTCAGGACTTTGGCTTAGTGTTTCTCATGCTTGGAAACCTGTTCTCACAGGCATTTTTATAACATGTCCCCACTACAATAATGGCTTAAAATGACTGTGTTTTGCTGCCTTAAAATCAATTTCAGTATCCTCATTAACTTCCTAGTGATTTTTATTAGAGTAAGAAGTGAATCTTCTTAACCCAGAAATCTATGAAATCAAACCCTAGTTATGTTTTCTGCTAAAATGCGTAATGTATACAATAGTGGAACAGGGAAGCATAACTGCATTGAATACTCCCATTAAAAAATGCCAAGGAGGGAATCCCACTGGGCCAATTTTGTGATGTCATCTTATACCGGGCCTCAAATTTTTGAGATTTCTCTATTATTGATTGATTCTGATCTTGATGTTGGTTTCATTAGGCCTCCCATTACTCTTCTTGGTACAGAAGATTTCTTTTATTCAGCCAATTCGATATGGCTCAGGGGCATCCAGGTTACTGCCTTTGACGTAATCAGAGTATTTCCAGTAGTGTTCTGGATATAGATCTTCATCCACAGGCTCCTTCCGTGGGCGTTTCACGGGACTGGACAGCTTGATGTTGAACGTGAAGGCCTCGGGGAGGAGGTACATGCCATCGCCCACTTGATACTGGATGCCGTTGTTGGTGGCTGAGCTGTATAGAACCCGGTTGTCCAGGTCTTCAAGCTGTTCCAGGACCCTTGGAATTTCTTTTTGCCTCATTTCAGCCAGATGGGCACAGCTTACACAGAACTTGTACTTGTTATCCTCCGTTGGCTGGGTTTTCGGAGGGGACTCAAATCTCGCATAGTCTTGATCATAGAGGTAGGTCTTTCCGTCGTCCTCTGTTATCAGAGCCTCAGGATCCATGCCTCCCCCCAAGGCCCAGTTTTCTGATGGAGCTTTATAGACGACCTTCACCTTGCTGTGGATGTATGACAGCTGCATGTCCTCACATTCATCTACCAGGAAAAGCTCCAAGGGGTCTGATGTGGCTCCAAGGACTGTGTCTGTCCCAGCACAGAACCAGTGGGCATGAAACATCTGCCCGTTGCTACTGTCTTCCCACAGCGCAGTGACCCTTGCTAGATACAGCGATTTTGAAGAGTCATCTGGAATAACAGAGACACAGTCTCCCACTTCCAGGGTTTCTGAATCGATGCAAACCTTCTTATAGTAATCCTTCTTCCCATCAGTCTTGACAGCATCTCCAACCCAAGAGATCTGATTCTTGTTCTGTTTCTTTTTCTTCCCCTGGTGCATTTTTTTTGGGTGATGGCATCTCTGGAATATTGTCATCGACTTCTTCATCATCATCTGCCTCCTTCATGGCCATATTGGGGCACCTCCTCTCCTGGCAAGCCTGTTTGCTCTGTCTGCTACCACCAAACCTAACCATATCTTTACAGGCTTTACACTGTCCACATTCGGGCTGTTGACAAACCTCAGAGACGCCACACCGCCGCCCTTTGAAGGCATTCTCCTTGTCTTCTTTGTCATCCTTTTCAATTTGCTCTGCGAAGAAAGTGTCAAAGATCTGGTACACCATCTTGGTAGTGGCGGCTTTAGTGGGGACTTTGTCCTTCTCTTTGGCAGAATGCCTGATGGTCTGACGTCTTTCAGCTCGCCTTTTTCCTAGGGTGATCCCAGCCAACTTGATCAGGTCTCTCATGCAGGGTGTCAGAAAAATGGGCTGCTCATCACTGTCCCCAGCCTCATCATAACTCTCTACTTGTTCTACCACAAACTGGGCATGTCGAAGGAGAGAATCCTCTGTAAATCGATTCTGGTTGAGCACAGAAGGAGGAACGGTGGTCTCAATTTTATTGATCAAGTCCTCATAGGTTGAGTCTGGGTTGCTCTGCAGGAACTCAACCACAATCTTACTTATGTAGATCTTCTCCTGCATCACACTAAACAGTGGTACATACTCTGGGTTGGGATCCATCAGAATGTATTCGGCAAAAGAAGTGCTGAAGCCAATGAGCGCCTTTTCACCTCCATCAAAGCCAGTGTGATATACCATTCATTTATGGGGTCAAGATTTTTGTCATTAACACCACCTTCAAGAGATGGGTCATCATCATATATTGGTTTTGCATAACCGGAAAAGAAGAGTTCAACATTCTTCTCAATGAGGCCAGTGTCGATCGGGCACAGGTGACCACGCTTACAGTACACACTGAAGCAGGTCAGTTTGTGTTGGGGAAGAGCCTCATAACTCTCAAAGCCAGACTCATTAGCATCGAAGATGGAGAGTTTCTCATTTGTCAACAACTGTGGCTCATCCACTGCATCAGGAGGATGCTGTTCATACTTTAGTTCGGCATCATCCAGGTACTGTCCACACTGCACACACCATAGAGGATGGGTCTTGGAGGACACTACTGTTTTGGTTCGAGCCATTTTTTTCTCATTTGGTTCTTTGGATGTAGTTTTGTGCCTCTTCTCTTCCTTTTAATCCTCATCTTTTTCCTCAGAAACTTCTGGTTTTACTCTTTCAGGTTCTTTCTCTTCAGGTCTCCGCTTGGCAGCTAGATCTTTGGGTTGACTTCTGGGTCTCTTTTTGTCCTTCTCGTCTCCATCCATTTCACCCTGCAGTCCAGTTCTTCCTTCTCTGTCTGGCTCCTCCTTAGACTTTGGTTTAGGCGTTGGTTCTTTGGTTTGACTCCTGAGCCTCTTTTCTTCTTTTTCCTCTCTTTCTTCCTCTTCGTCCATGTATATTCCAGGTTGTACTCTCTCCGGTTCTTCTGCAGGGAGTGCTCTGGCACCTTGTTCTCTGGATGTAACTCTCCGTCTCTTTTCCTCCTGGTCATTTTCTTCTTCAAGAGAGTCATCCGATTTCGCTTTGTCAGGCTCTTCCTCAGGCTTCCGTTTGGCAGGGCCCCTTGTGAAATGAGATACGATGGTGGTCTGCCTGGTAGTTTGCCTTGTAATCCCAGGGCTAGATAAAGAAGCTTCAGACTTTGTCTCTCCATCAGAGACATGGGCCAGTTTTTTTTTTTTTTTTCAGTTCTACTATTATTTATTTTTTTAAATATTTTTGAAAAAATATTTTTTTTACAATATTTTCAACTTAAACACTATTCACACTGAACACGTATGGCAGCTTAACCTACTCAAGTATGAAGTTTAAGAAGCCAAAACTGTTCTAGCTTTGTTAAAAGAAAAGTTGTGCTGTAGACTATTGTAGTGATGGTTAACAAAGCAAGGAAAAGCACCACTCAAAGCATGTTACCATTACTTTGTTCAGTTGGATTGTGGTGGGTCAAATGTTACACTTCACAAAGGCATAGCTATGATGCAGTGACTGCTTAGAAGATGCAATTCTCAAATTACATACTTCCTCGGTTGTAACACTAGAAGAATTCACTATGTCTTATGTGATTATATACCATTGAAGCCAGGACTAGTTCTCATCTCATTACTACCTTATAACCTCAGTAACCAGACATACTTATCTATACTGAATTATTATCTGGCTCTGGATCCAGCTCTGGCTCCGGATTCAGCTTCAGCTTCACCTCCGGCTCCAGCTCGGGCTCAGGCTCAGGCTCAAGGACCCCTCTCAGAGGCCTGTGGGGTTGCTATTAATTATATAGCATCTTATGAGCTGAACGTCAGTGATGGTTATTTATCTATGGTCTGTTACTTCGATGAAGACCCGGATGCACCTGTTTATGTCCCCTTTTTCCAAGACGAAGCTGAGGTGAAGAAAGGACATGCAAGGCAGTTCATAAGATACCTGAAGGAGCGTAAGAGTAAAGTCTGCCTTCCAGTGGTTAAGAGGCTTGACAAAGAGTACTGGGGAACAAACGTGCAAGCTATAGTGATGGCTCTGGAGTTGGAAAACGAGTTACACAAGCTCCTGCAAGACCTGCAGAACTTGACTTCTCAGAAGAATGAAACTGATCTCTTAGAATTCCTGAAAAGGTTCGTGGGTAAACGGAAGAGGAACATAAAATATCTGGAATACCAGCATAGCTATCAGAAGGAATTAGAAAGGCTGACTTCGAAGGAAGGCATCTCAGAACAGTTTGGTGAACATCCGAAGGCAACACAGCAAGTCTTCCATCATAGTAGTTCCCAAAAGCAGCTACTTAAAAAATCTGGATCTCTATTTGACAGAAGACTGCTTTACTTTTAATAGTATCCCAATCTTCATTGTCGTACAAGGAAATAAATTGGTTTTGCATTACAAAAAAAAAAAAAAAAAAAAAAACTGGCCTCTTCATGGAGAAGCAAGAATTTTTTAATAGCCTCCATGTCTTTTAATGCAGGCTGGTAGAGTTTAGGTTGATTTAACTTCATAGAAACTTTGAGGTAACCTCTTCATTTTACTGTTTTCATTTTATGTGACAAAAATTAAACCCACAATTTATTCTGTCTCTCTAGATTTAAGTAAAACTTTGACAACATAAAAGGCTTCATGAGACAATGTCTGTAGTCTTCTAGGACACATTAGTCCAATGAAAGAGTATCTATTAGTCTTAATGACCAGGGCCTTGCTGCGATTTCTGTCCTAAGACTATGGGGGGGATCCCTGGGTGGCTCAGTGGTTTAGTGCCTGCCTTTGGCCCAGGGCATGATCCTGAAGTCTTGGGATCAAGTCCCACCTCAGGCTCCCTTCATGGAGCCTGCTTCTCCCTCTGCCTGTGTCTCTGCCTCTCTCTCTCTCTCTTGCTCTCGCTGTCTCTCGCTCTCGCTCTTTGTGTCTCTCATGGATAAATAAAATCTTAAAAAAAAAAAAAAAACGACTATGAAGTAAGGGCAGACACTAAATTCGGGTTTTTTCCTGAGTTGGTGATATTTAATGGGCACGAGCTTTACTTGGTGAGAGCTAGTTCATTTTCTAACTCAGAAAATCCTAGGATTTCTGGGATCTGTCTATTGACTTCATATTATTCTTAGAGTGCCAGTCAGTTCTCTGCTAGTACATTTCTCTTTCTATTCCTTTAAAAAGTAACAGATACCATACACACAACTACCAGTATTAATATTTTGCCTCAACTCTCTTGTGTACAAGTACAGGTTATCACTACTAGATTACCATAGGTATAAATTGGACTAAATATTCATACTCTGTGTTGCTCTATTTACATCCTCTTATAAGGGTTGTATTACTTCCCTCTGCTTGGTCCCAAAGCCAATGGCACATAGTTTGTGGTAAAAGAGTAACATCCCAACTCTTGTAACAAATATCTCTATTTATTTTTTTTGGGGGGGGGGCTAAAAATTAAATTCATCACATTATAAAGGCCTTTATTTTTTTGTTTATGACTAAGTAGGTCTCAGTGTTCATCTAAGGTCTGGAGGATACTGATGGAATTCAGTATCCTTATATCCAAACTGCAGGTCTGGTCAAGTCCATTGCACTTGTATCTGTTTTTCTGAAACAGCTACTCAAGGTATGTTCTCCTGTGGTAGATATCAAGAAGACAAAGTAAACTATATAACCACATTTACATCTTAGCAGAATTACATAAATTATGTGAGACATTATTAACCACTGTAAATCACACCAAGGCGCTAACATCATTGCGGCAGGAAAATATGTTCTCTTCACACTTGAGGGTACTTCAAAATTACAAGTCAAAAATATAAATATAGGGGTGCCTGGGTGATGCAGTTGGCTGGGTGTCTGACTCTTGGTTTCAGCTCAGTGTGTGATCTCAGGGTTGTGAGATTGAGCCCCAAGTTGGCTCCATGGAGTCTGCTTGGGATTCCCTCTCCTGCTCCCTCTGGCAATCATCTCCTAACTTACTGGTCCTTCTTTTTTCTTTCCCCTTGGGCCTCTATCTACATGTGTGTAAGTCTGTTTCACTTTGTTCCACACAGTTCTATTATTTTTTCCTTTCTTATCCTTTTATAAGCTTGGTGATTCAGTTCAGATTTTTTACTAATGATTTGCTTTCTAGTCCACTAATCCTGTCTTCTGCATTTCTTATACACTACTAAACTCAAAGTGTGAATAAATTTAAGTAGTATATTTTGCCATTCTAGAATCCCAATGTTAATCTGTATTCCAGATGGCCAGTCTCAGGAGAATATATGGTGCATATGATAAATGGACATGTTTTAAGCAGTGATTTAGTAAATTTAAACCAATGGTTTTATTTACACAGACTATAATTATATATACTATGGCAATAGCTTAAATAAGACCATCATAAATCAAATCACATAAATTCAATACATAACATATATGTTAGGGTAAAAGAATAAACTTACATCCTAGAATTTACAAGACACAATATAATCATATTCATGACAAATTGAGGGGACAATATTCAAAAAGCATAAAATAAAGTAGAAAAGCATTTGATAATATTTTGAAAACTAGAGGAATTCCAATAATAAAATGTGAGCTAATGGGAGGATAAGATTCATGCAGGAGGCCTGAAAGATTTCATAAAACAAAAGGATTTTTCCTGACACGGTGATATGGCCACTCTTCATTAACTGAGTAAATGAAATTTAAAGGATAAAAAATATATTAAAATAACTTATTTGTTTATTTTAATTCACTTAATTTTTTTTTTTTTTTTTTTAGTTTTTATTTATTTATGATAGTCACAGAGAGAGAGAGAGAGAGAGGCAGAGACACAGGCAGAGGGAAAAGCAGGCTCCATGCACCGGGAGCCCAATGTGGGATTCGATCCTGGGTCTCCAGGATCGTGCCCTGGGCCAAAGGCAGGCACCAAACCGCTGCGCCACCCAGGGATCCCTCACTTAATATTTAAATGTCAAACCTATTTATACAATTTTAGTGTATTGTTCATTAATGATGCTGACATAACCGTTTAAACTCTTTCATACTTTACAGAATTAAGTAACGTTAGCTTTTTAAACCTGTTTTATTTTTACATGCTAACAACAAAACTGTTTACTTTCACAAATCTCAGCTTAGTGGGCAGTATCAATACATCTGATTTTGAAATGAATAAGCTAAATCCATTTATATTTTAGTTATAGAAAAATGTATAAATGTGCTTGAAGATACAAGTTTGCTTTTTTTTTTTTTTTTTCAAGATTTATTTATGTTTGGGAGAGAGAACATAAGCAGGGGGAGAGGCAGATGGAGAGGGAAAGAAAGAATCTCCAAGCTGATGCTGGGCTATCTCCCAGAATCTTTGACCTGGGCCAAACCAAGGGTTGGATGCCTAACTGATTGAGCCACCCAGGCGCCACCTCCCCCTTCAAGTTTGCTTTTGAAAAGAGCAGTAAATATGAAATAAGCAGTGTCTGGGCACAATTCCTTATTCTAGATTTGTCCTGGATTAATTGTAATATAATAATATTTAAAAAACAAGAAAATAGTGCTTAGCTATAAATTTACAAACTTTCCTTCTCTCTTCTACTGCTACCCCACTTTTTAAAGACACCAAATGTTAAAACTCATGCAAAAAGATGGTGAAAATGTATCAGTGGAGACCACTTTCGACCAGGGACAGTGTTTAAAAGAAAAATTAAAAGCCATCTGTTTGTCAACCATCTATGTATTTACATATCTCCTTATCCATCTGTGTTCCATAAAATTTGGGTCACAAATGTTTCTTATAGTACCCAAATTATTGTAAGTTTTATAAAATGTTTTTTGCTTTAGTGTAGAAATCTTTATGTGTTATATTCAACCATGAAATAATTCTGAGAACAGACCACATTAGCACCAAAGTTCACTCTTCTTTCTACAAGATTACAACTCGCAGAAAAAGTGAAGAGTATCATGTTGTACCTGAAAATCATTCCTTTCATTTGGGTTCTCATTCTGTGGATAACTAGGCCCACATACTGAATTTTGAAATGTGACAAAATGTGCTAGGGTCAAATCTTTTAGCAAATATTTTAGGTATATGTTATATAAATATAACTGCAATATATCCTAAAGCAAGTTATTCCAAGTTACAAATAATCCTTGGAAATGCATTTACATTATTACTTGAAATGTGAACTTGTAAAATTTGTCAAAGGCATAATAAAATAATAGTCGGAATATTTAAAAAGTCATTGTTAAGTGTTATCCCATTAATCTTAAAGGACTGTGGCAGGTATTTGGCAAACCTTAAGTAAAAATGTGTTAGTCCAAAGCATGTTGTTTAGAATAAGAACTTTTTAAAAATGGTGCAAATACATGGGAAATGACTTTCAGATTCCCATTATTATTACCTTGTTTCATGACTTACAAATTATTACACATTAATTGGACATTTATTTGGTAGGAATAACTAGAATATACATACAGGTTAATTATGGAGATTTAAAATTTTAATTTATGAGGTAAATGGAAGAAATAATATGCTAGTAACAGTTTAACAGGGATTAAAGTCTGACTTGGTGAAATCAGTGTACATAAAAAGTGGCATGTGTATGCACAATGACAAATACTTAGAAATAAAACTAATAAAATATAATTTATGAAATAATATAAAGAGATTAGGAATATATTTAACAAATATATGTAAAAACCTTTCCAACAGAAATATAAAACTGCACTGACAAACATTAAATGTCCCTTACATATAGTGAAGATAGAACACTTTGTGAAAGATTCAATATAGAAAAAATTAAAAATTTTCCCCAATTTAAGTATTCTATGCAACCACATAGATATTCTTTTATCATTTATTTTTTGGTTTAATTTTATTTTATAAATTGAAAAAAGTATTTCTAAATACTACAGAATATCCCAAAATATATAAAGCAGCCTTTGAAGATTTTTTTTTCCTTACCAGGTATCCAGAAAGCTTTATTAATTGAAAGCTTTATTAATTAAGAAATTAGGAAATAAGTAGAAAAACCAATGGAATAGAATAAAAAGCCCAGAGTCACACATATGAAAACTTTTTCTTTTTTAAGATTTTATTTATTTATTTATAAGAGACACACAGAGAGAGGCAGAGACACAGGCAGAGAGAGAAGCAGGCTCCATGTGGGGAGCCTGATGTGGGGACTTCTCAGGATCCTGAGATCACAACCTGAGCTAAAGGCAGACACTCAACTACTAAGCCACCCAGATTCACAGGAAACTTTTTATGTGATAGAAGTAGTATTGTAGAAAAGCAATAGTATTTACAATTAATTTTAAACAAATTAATTTTAAACAATTAATTTTAAACAGATTTTAAACAAGAATAGTACTTATAATTAATTTTAAACAAATTGTGAGCCTGGGGTAAGAAAGACTGTTAAATATACAAACAATGTTATCAAAAAGGGGAAAATTCTGACAAATTCTACATTTAAATTGAGAGCTCTGTTCTTCAGAAAATACTGTAACAATAAAATAGGCTAAAAAAATGGAAGAGAATATTTTCAATACCCCAAAACTCTGTATGTATTATTTCAAATAAGAAACAATAAGAAAATAATTAGGGACATCTGGGTGGCTCAGTGGTTGAGCATCTGCCTTTGCTTCAGAGTGTGATCCCGGGATCCAGTCCTGAATTGGGCTCCTTGTGTGGAGCCTGCTTCTCCCTCTATGTCTCTGCCTCTCTCTCTGCGTCTCTGATGAATAAATAAAGTAAAATATTTTAAAACAAAACAATTAGTTGAATAATGATGAAAAATTAGAATTATACATGGTGAAAAATTAGAACTATACAAAGTGGAAGTCCAAAAGACCAAGACACAACACATGATTAAATATTCAACCTCATTTGTAATTAGAAAAATACAAATGAAAACCTCAATTTTTTTGTGTGTGTTAAGGTCTTTATTATTTATTTTTTTCATCATGTAAGTGCAGCCCACAATTCCCATCACCTATTTGACCCATCCATGTACCCCCTCCTCTCCTCTGGTAACCATCAATTTATTCTCTGTAAATAAGAGTCTGTTTCTTGGTTTGTGTCCCCCCTGCCCCCCTTCTTTGGTGTTTGTTTTGTGAAATCAGAGTATTTGTCTTTCTCTGACTGGCTTATTTTGGTTAGCATTATACTTTCTAGCTCCATCCATGTTGTTGCAAATGGCAAAATTCCATTCTTTTTGGTGGCTAAATAGTATTTCATTATATATATGTGTGTGTGTGTGTGTACACACACACACACACACACACACATATATATATATAAATGCCACTCTTTTTTTTTTTTTTAAAAGCACATTTTTTTTTAATTTATTATAGTCACAGAGAGAGAGAGAGAGCGAGAGAGAGGCAGAGACACAGGCAGAGGGAGAAGCAGGCTCCATGCACCGGGAGCCCGACGTGGGATTCGATCCCGGGTCTCCAGGATCGCGCCCTGGGCCAAAGGCAGGCGCTAAATCGCTGCGCCACCCAGGGATCCCTAAATGCCACTCTTCTTTATCTGTTCATCTGTCAATGAGCACTTGGGCTGCCTCCATAGTTTGGCTATTGTAATAATGCTGCAATAAACAAAGGGGTACAAATATCCCTTTGAGTTAGTGAAAAGCCTCAAATTTTTATTTTACATTCAAATGATGTCAGAAGTTTAAAAGTTTGGTATTAAGCGTTAGAAGCTATGGCATGTTAGAAGTACACATTGCTGGCAAGTCAAAATAGCTTCAAGATTTAAGAAACACAACAAATAAAGGTGGGGCCGGGGAAAGGAGGGAAACCATAAAACAGACTCTTAACTATAGAGAATAGACTGAGGCTTGCTGGAGGGGAGGTGGGTGGGGGATGGTTAAATGGGCGATGGGAATTAAGGACAGCACTTGTGTGAGTGCTGGGTGTTGTATGTAAGTGATGAATTACTAAATTCTATACCTGAAACTAATATTACACTGTATGTTAAATAACTGGAATTTAAATAAAAATGTGAAACTAAAAAAAAAAAAAAAACTTCAAGAAGTTGGGAAAAATGGAATATTGCTTAGTGAAATTATGTGTGAATCTTATGGTGTAAGATTGCTAGGCATATACCACCAGTTTATTCCTTACATAACTAATAGTAAAGCCAGCAATGTTTATAAAATGTTAGAATGGGTAAATAACTGGTACTATACATGTACAGAGAAGGAGGTGATGGTAAATATTAATTTGATGTGAATATCAGTTTGTATGAGACCAGGAGTGTTAAGTAATAAAAGTTATTTATGAAATAGAAGATAAGACCTACTGGAGAGCTCCCGTAAGGCCAAATTTAGTTGTAATATGACTTTGTTTTAGAGGTAACTTTGTCACAATCATTTGAGGAGCTTCCTCAAACTACATGACTTCCCTGGTCCACAGAGTCCTCTGCATAGACTATGCCAACATGTGGGCGTGACTACTCTGAACTTCCTCTGACCACTCCCTCTCCCTGATGTATACACAGGGTCAACGAGTGGTGTCAGAGCTGTGCTTCTTGTTCTACATGCATCTGTGACCTAATTTCGTAAATGACTGATAGAACCAAATCTATTCAATTCCTCAATAAGGATGACACCTAGGATGTAGGCTTTCAAGCAACATTACATCTCTAGCTATGCTCCACACAAGTAATCTGATGTTCTTTTTTTATTTATTTATTTTTTGTAATCTGATGTTCTAATGTAGATGCATTTCATAATCAAATTTTTTTTTTAAATTTTTTTTATTTATTATTTATGATAGTCACAGAGAGAGAGAGAGAGAGGCAGAGACACAGGCAGAGGGAGAAGCAGGCTCCATGCACCGGGAGCCCGACGTGGGATTCGATCCTGGGTCTCCAGGATCGCACCCTGGGCCAAAGGCAGGCGCCAAACCGCTGCGCCACCCAGGGATCCCTCATAATCAAATTATATATATATTTCATAATTCTCAAAAGTGATAAAATTCTGTTACTCAGTAAGTCTTCAGAGCCTGTGAAGCATCACTTTTCTAGGTGCTATGGATTTAACTGTAAATAGTATTGAGTTTGTGGTTTTATGATACTTTTGTTATTTGATAAGATGCCCATCTAATTTAACAATATGCACACAAAGTACATTATCCAAAGACATCCAATAATGCATTTTGGTCTGTGCACCACAAGCAGCTATTGTCAAACATTACAGGCAAATCCACTGTGCAATGTATATAGGCTGTGTGCATTTTTGTTTTTTTATATATCCTGATTTATTCCCTAAAATATTTACATCCAATTTTTGTACAACATGAATAAAATGATTATGTGACAAAGCTAAAGATTAGGAAATAGCATACAACAAGAATTCCATTTGCTTTAGCTAAGACCCGGAGCTTGTCTTTAGCTCTAATTTTTCTTCCATCCAAGCCAAATAGGAAAATTTGATCAGATACATATAACATCAATGCAGAGTAAAAGTACTTTTGATAGAACAACATAGAAAACAGGAAGCATTTTTCTGCCAGAATGTTTTTTGAAGATGGAATCCAAGAGCATTTTCATCAGGGTGTTGTAATTTAATTTTGACACAGATGGGTGATTACTGGGAAAACTCAGAGCCTGCGGAGCCTCTCCAGGCTTTAGTCTTTTCCTAGAATCCACTGAGAAAGTGAAAAGCATGAGTCAAGTCAGATGGTAAGAATCCTAAGTTTCTTTGAGAAGATGGAAACTTTTTCAGATTTTTTTTTCCTGTTTCTGTCATTCTAGGTGATGACTGGGCAAGCGAGGCAGTCATCTTGTGCATTTATAGACACAGTCCCATCCAGTCCTGCAATTGTTGACCAATGACCAGGGCACTCACAATTGTAAAGAATGGTATTGTCACACTAGAATTTTTTTTAAGCCATTCACTCTTATATGTAGTAAGCAAACTTTCAAGGCACACAATTTTAGGTGGTATAACTTACCCTACCCTCCCACTCCCCAAAAAAGGGACCATAGATGTCCTTTTCAGGTACTTAAGATCAATTAGACAGAGAAAACAGTATATAAAACATCACAGCATATTATGTTTTATAGTTACATATTTTATATGTTTGTACTTGTAAAATGTTCTTCGAACAGCCTAAAACTCATTAAAATTCATTGTTACTAAAGATACATTTCCCAAGCATGCCATAAGCAATATCTGAAAAAATAACTACTGCACTATTACATTTAAAAATGTAACTGAATTCTCTGAAGAAGGCATATATTTTAAAATTGAAAGCAATTTCTAATGAACCTATGGGAATTATTTTCTTTTACGATTTTATTTGAGCGATAGAGTGAGCAAGAGACTGAGAGAGAGCACAAGTGGGAGAAGGGGGCAGAAGGAGAGGGAGAAGCAGATTCCCCTCTGAGCATGGAGCCCAACACAGGGCTTGATCCCAGGATCTGGAGATCATGACCTGAGCTGAAGGCAGATGCTTAACTGACGGAGCCACCCAGGTGCCTTGAATCCGTGGGAATTGAATATCAACTTACATGTAGGCAAAATACAGATATGAATTGTTTCAGTATATTTTCTAAAGACATTTAAAGACATTTAAGAGTTAGGTTATTAAGACACATCCTTAGCTATATGCCATTAAAATTTGACATAAAATAGATTTTAAATATTAGCTTAATTATGTTCAATTTACAAAGACCTTACTGAGCTTGTACAGATATATTTATGTATAGAGATATTTACGACTATAAGTAATTCTTAAGTCTACCTATAATATAAATATATTTTATTACAGTGTAAATATAGTAGTTTTATTAGACATTTCTATAGAACATTTCTTCCCCCAATGTATATACAATACACTTTATATATAGTATATTTATATATACTTATAAAGTATATATTATTTATATATATATATACATGCAGGACACAATAATATATGCAGCATCCTCATCTCAATGCAGATAAAGAAGAGCATGCTCTTGTCCTTGATTTAATATTCACAGAAAATCAACCAACTTAAAGGGTAATACGAAAATATTTGTGTCAGCGTTTTCAATGTAATCATGGATTTCAATACAGCAGTGTACAATTTAATGAGAATCCCTTCAAAATAAATCATAGCTGTAGTGTACTGTAGGGGAAGTATATAGCTCATCATTGAAAAGTTCCAAAGAGGGAAAGTCATTTTTGATAAACAATATAGATAGACCTTCACAAAAGAATGAAATGTGAACACGGTCAGCTTGGCTGCCCCTTCATGCATTTCTAATTATTCGCATTACAAAGTTAATATTGTCTGCTTTAGAAACAAGATTAAGACCAGAAATCTATTGCCACGAAGACACAGCACCCTTTGATCCGCTACTCAGTTCAAAGATATTGCTGTAAACAATCGTCAGTGTTTCCGAGGCTATTTGTTTATGTATATGTAGGTATTTTTTGCTTGAACATAATTTTATATTTATGAAGTAAGTCAATTCTCTGTAAACAAATGTGAATAGAGAACAAATACTGCTAGCGTTGAGTGAGAGTGGATTTTTGTTTTGATCACCTAAATTCTTTCTCAGCTTATTTGCCTTTTGAGGACTACTGCTTTCTTTATGAATTATAATCCATGCCACAGTTAGTGAAATTTGATTTCTTTTCTGTGTCAAAGGAAATTTTTTGTTCTGTGGAGAAGTATACAAAGACCCAAAGTTATCCTCCATAAGTTTAATTTTGGCATTTCTTAATATTATTATGATTGATCGATTTCTAGGTTCCTCTTAAATTATCTAAGATGTATTTTAAATTGTTAATCAATACATCTGAGTTGCTCTTCAATTTGTAACAAAATTTGACAAAGCCATTTACTAGAGGCATGTAATGGAGCAAGACAGGAAAGGAATACCATTAAATCTTAAAATACCTTAGTAGCCTGCTTGTTTCACACACAGGTGAGAAGGCACTACAAAGTACACTAGGTTCGCAAGGGGTCTACTCCGTTATTTCTCTAACTTTTCCCGAATCCTGATTTTTTTTCCAAATTTTTTCCCAAAGCTCTCACATTTAAACTCATAGCTGTAATATGCTTCGCTATATTGAGCATTCAGATTCTATACTGAAAGTTTTATAATTTCTCTCAAAATAGACATCAAATTTGCATGGAATAATTCTTCCATACATGCTAAAATATATATGCATATATCATAATAAAAGAAGCGAGGATGTCCTAGATACTTGATATATAAAAAAATATGCGATGCAAATAGAATATTTATATAGCGTAGCAGTGCGCACAATAAACCGGTAAGGTGCTACCTCCTAACTCCATGCTTCACTGATCTGAATTTTAACTGAGAATTTTTAGTGTTCAGCTTAAATATTATCTTTTAATGAGACTTTTAGAAATGATTTGCATAATCCTCAAGCAAAACATGCTGGATATTCAAAAGAGCCATCAGTATTCTCTTTCAATGTTCACATTAATGCAACTTCAAAAAGACTGTTTATGACAACCAGACAAGAAAATAGAAATAGTGGTTAATCACTGTGTAATTACAAAATGTCCCTCATTATAATCCGAGCAATGTTTTACTCCAGACCTATACACCTATTGGCTTGCAGGTGTCTTCTATAATTAATTTATTTTGCTATCTCTTTTTAATGCCTGTAAAATATAGAACAAATAGCAAGATGGTCTAAAATGCAAGTGAAACTTGTGGCAACTGAGCTGTTATCTGCTTTGGTTGTTTTCTTAGGAAATATTAAATACATGAAGTGTGTCCTACCATATCTTCATAGTTCTTAACTACTGGAGTTAGAATATTTAAAAGTCACAATTCAAAATCCTAAAAGATTTTTTTTTAGCTTTCCTTAATCTACCTTCAGTATTATTTTTTTCCGTGATTCTTTGTGTTAACTTGCAAATGAAATAGGTGAAAATAATCAGTGAAAAGAATTTGTTAAAGCTAATACATATATTAAAGATATCTAGAATTAGAAAAAATGTAATCACACTTTATTTTATTTGAATTGTTAGATACTTAAATGCTGCAATATTCTGAGATTAGTTGCACATTTTTTAAATCCTGACATTTCTGTTTTACATCTCAAGCATATTTTTCTAGTTCCATTTCATGGGTCTGATGGAGGATTAGCAAACTATTTACATTAATATTTGCACTGAAAACTAAAAAAAAAATTTTGCTTTTGAAAATCTGCACGTACCTGTATATATGAACTAAGGATTTATAAAATGGTCAATTATGAAAAAGTAACCATAGAGGGAGGGTTCAGAAACACAAAGTAGATATGCTATGTGTTTGGAAATCCTGTGGACCCAATCTTCACATATTTTTATAAAAAGTGCAGGTTAAATTTAATAAGTTTTGAAGCATAATCAGCAGGAGTATTACTCAAGTTCTACCACTTGATGGTTGTGCAAAGTTGAGCAAATTAAGTCCTTTGTATATTTTCTCTAATGTGAAATGGGAATAGTAATGCCTCTACCTAAGTGGACAATATAAGAAATTATTTAATCAGAGCATGCTGCCCATAAAACACTCTTTAAGCAATATGTTATTTTATGTAATTTTATTAGTAGTAAGTGTTAAATTATTTTTTAAAAATGTATTGCTTTTAATAGAATGGAATTAGCTGTGGTCTTTAGTGCGCCTACTTGTTAGCAGTGTGACTTGGAAATTAACTTGAGCTCTCTGAGCCTTGCTTGCTCAGCTGAAAAACAACAACAAAAAGATAATACATTTGACGGGTATGAGGTTATTTGGCCCGAATGGTTTGTGAACTGTACATTGGTGAGAAATTTGCAAGTTATATTTCAGTTAATACATCTTAGTTGATATTAGCATTTGTCTTAGTAAAGAAGATCTTCTGATTTCCAAACGTTCCTTGCTTATGAACTTCATGGCTACTTCCTTGCTTTTTAAAAACAGCATAGGGATGCCTGGGTGGCTCCGTTGGTTTAGTGGCTGACTCTTGATTTCGACTCCAGTCATGATCTCAGGGTCATGAGATTCAGCCCCTTGTCAGCTCTGGGTGCTTATCATGGAGTCTGCTTAAAAATCTCCTCTCTCTCTCTGCCCCTCCCCCTGCTTATGCTCTTGCTCTCTCACTCTCTCTTGAATAAATAAATTAAAAAAATGAAAACATGGCAGATACTGAATGTGGGAAAATAAGAGAAAGAATGAAGGACAACTTTTATTCTAGGGCTTTTGCAATGATTATTGTTGGCCTTTGTGAATATCCAGGTGTTTTCCCTATTCCTATCCATCGACCTGTGTATCTGTGTATCTATTTTCCCATCATCTTTACCATCTTTCATCCATTTTTCCTCTGTACTTGCTCTCTTCTTTATTCCTTACCCATTCCCCTCCCCCCTCATTAAAAAAATGGGTGAATGTGCAAAGAGTAGGATTAATTATATTTATGACTTCATAAGGCCTTGTAACATCTAATGCATCGTTCTGGTTTATTTTGGTTTACTTCAGTATTTTATTCTTCATTCAATATGGAGCAGTTTTACCAGTTAGTATATTCTAAATTCCCATATGTTGTAGAGCAAAGTCAGCAAGCAAGTATGATAAATTTAAAAATCTATTTTAGCTCAATTATTCCTAGACTGTTGTTAAAAACATAAATCCTAAAGGAAATCACCATAAATCGCTTTTGCAAAAATGCTCTTGCCACCTCCTTGAACAAAATTCCCAGACATCAGTCTATAAAAATAAATACACATACATTCACTTAATGTTCATTATTCATGGATTTCCTAATTTGTCATTTGTAAACCCAAAGATCAGTAGTTGCTGTATTTTGTGATTATTCGTGGACATGGGCAGAATGTAAAAGATGTGAGTCACTCAGTGAACATGTTCCCACTGAGGTTGAACAAAGGTGATGCTCTGCTTCTTGTTTTAGCCCTCATTCTGTAGACCGATGTCTTTTTGGCAGTGTATCTAGTGTCATGCTTTTACATGTTCATACTTTTTGTTAGTGATTTTGCTGTTTAAAGGGTCCCCCAAGCTTAGCGCTGAAGTTCTGTCCAGTGTTTTTAAGAGCAAGGAGGACATGATGTGCCTTATGGAGAAAATAAGTCATACACTGATAATAATGTATAGTATATACATGATATTTCTTAAATGTATTTTATTTGTATGTAAAGGATACCCCATTACAAAACAATCCTAAGTTCCCTTAAACACTATTGTCATCGTTTAATACACAATACATATAAAACACATAATTATTAATTATAAATTACATATATAAATTATACATGTTAATAGGGTACATATATAAATATACACATATATAAATACATGTATATTTTGCGTGTTACATATATGAATTATATGTGTTGTTAATAGGATACATAACTTTATTAGTATTAGTAATATGTTAAACTATAAAGCTTTAATTATAAATAAAACTTTTTGCATTTTTCTACAGTGGATTTAGCTGTGGTCTACAGTTCTCCCACTTACTTGCTTTGTGACCCTTAAAAATCAACTGACCCCATCTGAGAGTTGATTTTTCAGCTGCAAAATAATGGACTTTAACTAAGGCATAAGTCATAGTGCTATTGGCCACAGTTCAATGTTAATAAATGAATAATATATTACATCCAGGAAAAGGGAGAGGAAATTTGCTGACCTGTATGCAAGGCCTCTCTGGAAATTGCTGAAATAACCTCTCTAGTGTGTAATGAAAGTATGGAAAAAGACTAAAGTTGTGGATTCATGAGATAACCGATAAAGTATAGTGGACAGCATTGTTGTGAGGCTGAAAACAAAACAATTTATGGTCACATTACCCAGGGTCAGGAATAGGTTAAACACTTCCCAGCTGATGTTGGCTGCTTTGCGTGTTTCAAAAAGTGATATGGCTTGAACAGCCTCAAGCTTGAAGGTGAGGTCAGTTCTGCAGATCAGAAGGTGGCAGGGGAAAAAAAAAAAAAAACTAACAACAACCACCACCTGATGAGTATTATACAGAAACAGGATTACATGGAAGAGCAGGTTTTCAGCGCTGAGCCTGGCTCATTTCACAAGGATGGTGGCAAACAAAGTGTATAGTAAAAATGGCTTCCCAAATCCCTGGCTTAATTATCCAAAGACAGAGCAATTAATCAATTTTAAGAAATTTTAAATAAAGTATCTTAAAACAGGGACACATAAGATTTTATGTGAATGAGTTGATGGAAATTGTTGTTGCCAGATGTTTGCCAGCAAACTGACCTTGTATTTACCTAGAAGCAATGGTTCTGTATTGCAAATTCAGTGTTCACAGCAACTTTATAGAACATAACTACCATGAAAAATGAGAATCCATCATGTATCCAGCCATGTGTAGTCACATATATATTATTAAAAGAAAAAGAAATGTGAACAGAACTAATTTAATCATGTTACAAAAGTTGCAAAAGTAAATGACTTTAATTATTAACTTTTAAGTCACTTGTATGTGAAATGATTTCCAATTATTTGCTTTCACGGAAGTTGAAAGGATTAAATCAAGTTGGTAGCTTGATACATCATTAAAAATACTTCAGATTACTGTTTGCCTGTTTTCATGTGGCTTGTTCAAATAATTGCTGGCAATTCTCCAAAGGTATTGTTAAATAAAGGTTGCTTTGTGTTTTTTTTTTTTTCTAACTGCATAAAAGTGAATATTAAATAAATAACATTATGTTAACGGATACATTTAGAAAAAGTGATAAAACAATGTCAGTTGAAAATGAAATGATTACAAAAATGAAACTTCTGAGATATAAACATACTTTCAAATATTTAAACTTCGTATAAAAACATTTAATACAAACAAAATGCATAGATGAGTTTTTTTTTTTTAATTTAAGTAGGCACAGGAAAAAAAAAAGTGATAAAAGAAGTCTTACTTCATTTATCTCCACATAGTGATCCAATTCCCACAGTCCCTTGTTTTTCTCCACTGATTATCTAACAACTTTATAATTTATAACATTTAAGATTTATAAATGTGTAATTATAAGATATAAAATTTATAATGGATATAAAACGGGTATGTCCATTTCTGACCACTCTTATTGTTTATAATCTTGTATTGGTCAAATAAATATTTTAAAGCCATATGGCCCTGTACGACATATATATTAGAGGGAATCTTCTCATTTCACCTTCTTTTATAAAGTTGACTTAGTTATTGGCATTTTTCTATAAAAAATCAGAACATTTTCACATCACTCAAAAAGCTTAGCGTATAACTAGGTTGTAAATAAATACATACTCATAAACAGCAAAATTTATCCCTTTATTTAAAACTTATTTCATCTCTTCGATATTTTTTGAAAAAAATTTGTCTAGAATTATATATATTTACATAAATTTATCTAGAATTATACATATATATAAAATCCACACAAAAGATGCTAGTTTCTCATTTCCCCATCTTCTTCTTCTTCAGTACCCCTGATATAAAGGACATTATTACGCCTTACTAAAACTCCACTCAAATGTCCAGACAGTGCTCCATCTGTGTATCCATATATGCTTGCAAGCTGTGTGTTCCTATAGCTACCTGAGGTTCCCAGGTGGCCTGTGGACTCCATTCCCCACTTAAATGTCCACGCTACTTCCTGTTAACTGATAGAGGAAAGGTTTGGGATTGAGGGGCCAACCCATCTCAGTTACAAGCAAATGTTGCAGGCCACTCACCGCCCACCCAGGTGTCATCTGTCCCCCATGACTGGAGTCTTTAATTTTCTGAATTGTTTTCTCTGTCAGACTCACACATGTTTTGTGTGGTTAGCCCCTAGACCCTTTAGAGTGGTTAATATTAATACAAATGACTTTTGAAATTTTTTTCTAATAAAGCTTCCTAACGCGTTGCTGTGGAATAAGGGAATGATGTGATCCATCGGTACATAATCCTGCAGTCTTACTGCAGTGCCTAATCTGTTTGGCCAGAATCAGTGGTTTTGGTTTTAAACAGAAAACCAAATTTACAAGATACAATTGCCTAGCACCAGATCAGCTCTGAAGAAGGTAAGGAGTCAGGCAACATAGCATGCATGGTCCCGTTCTGGACGGCTAATGACTCCCAGACGCATTAATCAGCATCCCTACCCTGCGTATAAGAGGTAAGGCTCTATGGTTCAGAGAGTCTTAATTAAAGCAAGCCATCAGACCTGGGAAACCTTCAGCTGCATCTCATTAATTTCAGGTTACACAATCTCAACTGTGAGTTCCAGATGTTCAATTTGTTAAGAGTAAATTTAGCCAGCCTCATGTAAGTGGGGCCTAGCATCCATGCCCTGGGTTAGTGTAACGAGGACTATTTGACGAGGGTCCAGATTCGCAGGCATCCTTAGGCCTAATACCTACCACAGGATCAGGTAATAATACTTCCTTTCCAATTTCCACCTCGATTTGGCCTATATTTAGTCTAATATGTTAGATCACATCATTAAAATTCATGACATTCACTTGGTTATGGCATATTATCATTTTTATATATCACTAGATTTGATTTCCTAGTAGTTAAGAATGTTTGGGACTATGTCCAGAATGGATAAGTCTTTTTGGTAATTACTTTGGTTTCGATATCAAGGTAAAGCTCTCCTCATAAAATAAAAAGTCCCTCTTCCTCCTCTATTTTCTTTAAAGAAGTCATGAAAAATGAGTGCTATTCTTCCCTAACTTAAATGAATTTACCAGTGAAATTAGTTGGATATAGTTTTCTTTGAGGAAAGGTTTTGATTAATAATTCAATTCTTTTATAGATACATGGTTAGCCACATATGATTCTTTACTAGTCTGTTTTTATATTTTACTTATGGCATTTATTTACTCTAAATTCTCAAATTTATTAATGTAGTTATTCATTTGCTTAATGTCTGTAGTAGTTAGAGTTTTATGTAATATTATATCAATATTATTCATCTATTTTTGTCTAGTTAGTGTTTTCTATCAAGATTGTAGGCCTTTCCAAGTATCAAATTTTGACTTATTCTATTTTGTCTGGGTTCTTTTACCCATTATTTGTTCTTACCTATTCTCATTTCTAATTTTTATCATTTTAGCTTTATTTTGTTCTTCCAGTTTGTTATGGAAAAATCTTTCTCATTATAAAGATTGTATTTATTTATTTATTTGAGAGAGGGAAAGAGTGGGAGAGAGAGCATGTGAAAGCAGGTGGTGAGGCCAAGAGGAAGGGAGAGGGAGAGACTCTCAAGGAGACTCCATACTAAGCACAAGCCCCATACAGAGTTTGATCTCATGACCTTAAGATCATGACCTGAACAGAAACCACGGGTAAGATGCTTAACCGACTGAGCCACCAGGTACTGCATGGAAAAAATCTTTGATCATCGATTTTATAACTTTCTCTACTGTAGGCGTTATATCTCTGTAAGCTATGGTGTAGTGGCATCCTGTAAATTTTGATAATTTATGTTTTCCTTTTCATGTACTTCAATATATCTTATAAGTTCAGTTATGTTTTCTTCTATGACCTGTGGATTATTTAGTAGAGTTTTATTAGATATCCAAATATTGGTTTTTATTCTAGATATTGAATTTATATTCATTTCTAACTTAATTGTTTTGATACTTTTCTGGTAAAACTTTCAAACTTGAAGTTTATTAGATTACATCTTCATAAATTTTAAATATGCTATGTAAGATCTTATATGTTTATAAAACAATTTACAGCCTAACATAGGAAATGTGGTAAGGGTTCTATTTATATTTGAAAGACTATATTTCCTGTACTTTTTAGTGTAATATTTGTAAACATCAATTAAGCCAGTTTTCATCAAGTCATTTATGTATCCTATAATTTTATTTTCATCTACTATCATTTACAGAGGGATGGGAGTTAAGCACAACATCTGTAATTTTGGAGTTGTCTCTTTCTGCCCCAGGAGCTATCTGGTTTTGACTCATGTATGTTAACATCCTCATTAGATACATGCAAACTTCAAGTTGTAACGTGGTCCTGGTGCACTAATTATGTTATTGGTATGAAGAATTCTGCTATCTCTGGTAATACTTCCTGTCTTGAAGCATACCTTGTCTGAGATACTGTAGTCATATCAGCTTTTCCTACTTTTTGGCTGCTAGAAACAACCTGCTATGAATTTTTGAGTACAAGTATTTATATGGACACATGTTTTCACATCTGTAAGGTTGATACTTAGGACCAATAAGTTTTTTTCTTTTTTGTATTTTGTTTGTTTGGGTAAATTGTTTGACAATTAAAAAAAAAATTAATTCCAGAAGGTTGATAGGATTTCGGGTATGATCAACCTGATGAGAAATGGCAGTACCACTTCCCACTTGCACGGCATTTTATGTGATTTCCACTTGCTCTAGTCGGCAATTAATGTATATACATATAAAACAGTGTTAGGCATTCGTGTGGGTATGTTGTGGCATCTTATTGAAATTATAATTTGTATTTCCTTGATGGCTTTTTGTTGAGCAACTTTTCATGTCTCCATTTCCCCTTTCTGCTCTTTGGTGGTGTATCTGGTGAAATTTTTCTACATTTTCAGTAAATATTTCTTATAGAACTATTAAATTTATTTATATATTGAAAAAATTGTATCAGATAATGGTTTTGCTAACATTTTCTACTAGTCTTTAGCTTTACTTTCTATTTTGTTAAGAAGGCTTTAAGTAGGAAAAACGATGAAATCAAATTTATCTATTTTTCTTTTATAGCTTATGCTTTTTGTATCTTCCTTGTGAAATCTTTTACTTATCCCAAAGCAAATAGGAAATTCTCTTATATTTTCTCCAAGATTTTATAGATTAAATGGAAGACTTTTGGTTGATTCATTTCAAGGTAATTTTTGTCATTTTTGTATATAGTGTTAAGTAAAGGTATAATGTAAGGTTATCCACTTGTCCCAGCACCATTTGAGGAATATATTATTCCCAATTCATTGAAATGCCTTGACACCACTATTAAAAATTAGTGAGCATATGTAAGTAGGCCTATCTCTTCTTACTCTGTTTCATTATTTTATATTCTGCTGACTTTCAGGCACATATATTTTATTTTTAGTGGTTTCCTTAGAGTTCACATTATACATCTTTGAATTTTCAACATTTAAGAGTTAATATTTCTACTTTCCACTTCACTCTTGATTCCAAATTCACACTTTTTCTCATTTTAAACTTGACACTTTACATTGTCCATGCTATTGCTTTTGACTATAGTTTTCCTCTCTGTCCTTTGCACAAACTGCTGAAGTTCTACTTTCAATGCTAACCTTTTCTCTTAAACAACCATTTGCCTTTAGGAAATCAATAGAAAAAATAATGTTATTTTCTGATACATTTGCCATTTCTGATGCTCATCTGAGTTCCTATCTGGTGTCATTCTTTTTCTGAACTTGATTTAGCATTTCTTCTAGTATAGGTCTGTGGCCCGGATCTTCAACTTTTATTTAACTGTAAATTTTCCTCCTCATTATTATATTTTTTTTCCTGGATTCTATGTCGAAACCTCTCTTTTGGCACTTTCGTGATAATAGTGCATTGCCTGTGGCTTCTGTGGTGTCTGATGAGAAGTTAGCTGTCATTCATTTCAGTGTCACTCCCTATGTGGTAGTTCTTTTGTTCTCTGGCTATTTTCAAAAATTCCCTCCTTATTTTTTAGCAGTTTTACCATGATGTGATTTTCTTAGTATTTATCCTAGTTAGTGTCTGCTGAAATGCATGGATATGTAAGTGGGTATTTTCAAATCAAACTGGGTGGGGAGAAGGGGGGGAAAAGCTCATTTTTATTCAGACATTTTTTTTTTCCTCCAATCTCAGTCCTCTCTTTCTGTGACTCCAACTATGGGCTTGTTAGACCTTCGTTGGTAATCTTTTCTCCAGTCTTTTATCTCTGTACCTTGAGACGAGACCATTTCACTGACGGGCTTTCCAAGTTTCTCATGATTTCCTCTCCTCTCCAGGCTCCTGCTCACAACATATGGTTGATTTCTCATTTTGATTTTTGTACTTTTTGGTTCTGGAATTGTTATTTTTTTTTTTTTTGGTTCCATTTCTTTATTGCAGTTCCCAAACTGTTTACTCAGTAAGGTCATGTTTTCCTTTAATCCTTCAAAATATTTATAGTAGCTGCTTGAAAGCCTATGTCCTTCAACACAAGACATGAATCCTCTTGATACCTGCTTCCATATTCTATTAATCTTGACCAAGTAAGATATTTTCACTTGGCATGGAAAGGCTGGTTGAAATATTTATTTTTCTTTAAGCATTTTAAAGATAACTCCACACCATTTCTGGACTTGCACAATTTCTGAAAATAAATGTTTAAATTCTCGTTTTGCTTCCTCTGTATGGAATGTTGATTTTTCTTTAATGCCTTCCAGATTTCTCTTTACATCTTTCTTTCAGCAAATTCAGTTTAATTTTTTCTTTCTAACATTTTTTCTTCTGTTTTGTATTTTTCTTGTTGTAGTTGCCTAAACTTACTGGTTATGTGTTTTGTGATCTTTGATTTGTTCTAGAAATTTGGGGGCCATTGTGTCTTGAAAGAACTCCTCAGACATTCTCTTATCTCTTCTCTTTCTGTCAATATAATACATGAACGTGAACTTTCTGATTCTGTCCCACATCTCTTAAATGCTCTTTTGTTTGGTTTTGATAGTTTTTTTTTTTAAATTTTTGCATTTCATCCTCAATATTTTTTGACTTATCTTCAAGTTCAGTGGAGTCGTTCCTTAGTGGTGTCTGGTCTAGTGGGGAGACTGTTAAATTTTTCTTAGATAGAGTTAAGAATAAGTTCTAGACATCAAGCTGAGAATAACAGATGACCTGTATATTATTTTTGCAGAAATGTGTGTGCTACCTCCTTCTCCATCAGGCCATTATTCTGGAGTGATTAGGTTAATATATGGTGGTTAAACTATGCTGTGCCTTGTAGGTGTCTTTGTCGTTGTCTGAAGTTCCCACAGTTTTCACATCCATTCAGTGATGGATAGGCCATCATTTTGTGTACTTACTGTGAGGTCTGGGTCTCTGGAGAACTTTCTCAGTGTTTCTGTCTGTCTGTCCCCCAGGTCTCACATTGCTTCTGCATTGTTGAATCACAGAGAGGGGTGTCTCTCCTTCTCTCCCCTTCCCCAGTGGTAGATGCTCTTGCTATACACATGGTGTTATTCATGATACTGCTGTGCTTATGTTTGAGGTGGAGAGTTCTTGGCTCCCTTGGCCCATCCCAGTCATCACCAAGGAGTAACTCTTCTCAGCGTTCTTGCCTCTTTTCCACCTATGGCAGCAATTTCTGCCCTGTAGCTAATGTATGTCTCCTGTAAGGAGAATGTTACCTTTCCCTTTGCCCAATGATAAGAATGCACTGCTTTGTATTGGTGAGGAAGTCAAGGCTTGGTTTCCCTCCCTCCTGGAGGATTTTGCATCTGCACCTCCCTGGAAGCAGTGGATCTGAGCCCTGCCATTGAGAGCATGAAGGAGGATCTCCTCAGTGCATCCCTACTTGCAGAAGGCCTTGCTTCTGTCCTTACCCCTGCAGGTCCATGTGTGAGAATCAGCTGCCACCCATGTGTATTTCCTTCTCATTCTCCCCTGACATCGGACCGCCTCTGGCCTTTCTCCAGCACTAAGGAGATGCTTTAGTCTTCTCCTCAGCCTACAGTCTTTCTATTAAAAATCTAGTGGAAGCACAGGTAGAAGAGTTTGTGACTAAGTGTCCACTCTCCTTGTGCATGGGGCTTCCTCTTACTATGAACTGTACTCAGCCTTACAGCTTCCCTTTAGGATACTGTTAATTAAAAAAAAAAATTATTTGTGTCCTGCCAAAGTGTAACAGTTCTTATGTCTCTTTTCTATTTAGAAGAGATTGTCACTCCTTACAATTCAGGTGCCATAAGTGACTTGCAATTTCAGCTCTTGGATCAGTTCCAAAGAAAAAAATTATGTTTTATGTTTTATCCAGCTGTTTCTCATTTTTAGTTTGAGAGTGATGTTCTCTTGTGGTTTTCTGTATTAGATAAAACAAGACATTGCTTTACACAGCTAATATTTGGGCTTTAGAGTTTTCTCACTTATCTGTAACTTTGTGGTTAATCTTTTCTTGTTCTTCTGCTTGATTAATACCCCTTAGTGTTCCCATAATCATGGGCTTCTTGCTGATCCTTATTTGGCTTTACTGAAAATGCCTTTGGGCTTTTCTATTCATTTTGATTTTCAGCAGTTCTATCATGATGTGCTTAAGGATTGATTTTCTTCATAGCTGTTCTCAAATTTATAGTTTCTTGAATTTCCCTGATTTTGGAACATGCTAAGCTGTTGTCAATCTGCCCTCATTCTCTTCTCCCATCTATGACTTACCAAAGTGTATATTATCTAAGGTTCTAACTACAGGTTTAACAATGGGTTCCTGTATCTTTCTTTTAAAAATTGATTTAACTGTCACTATTTTTTATGCTTAGCTTTTTTTTTCCAGCCTTATTGAAGTATGATTGAAAAATAGATTGTATACATTAAGGTTGTGCATGCAACATGATGATTTAATATACATATGCATTGTGAAATGATTACCACAATCAAGTTAACTAACACATCAATTAACTCACATAGTTGGCATCTTGTGTGTGTATGGTAAAAAAACAAAAACAAAAACAAAAAACCTGCAAACTTAAGATCTATTGTTTCAGCAAATTACAGGTATACAGTATAGTCTTTTTGGCTATACTCACCATGTGCACCTTAGATACCCAGAACTTAATTACTTTACAACTGGAAGTCTGCGCTTGGTCCAAAATGCCTCTTTTCCCGTCACCCCACACCCACCTCAAAACCACTGTTCTACACTCTGACTCTGTGATTGTGACTTTTTTATATTATACCTATAAGTGAGATCATACAATATTTGTCTTCCTGTGTCTGGTTTATTTCACTTAGCATGATATCTTTCAGGTTCATCCATGTTGTAAATAGCAGGATTCCCTTTTTTGTGGCTGAATAATATTCCATTATATATATTATATTTCATTATACATGCTATTTTAATCGATTTATTCTTTAGATTTCTTAAGCCCTCCTTTGTGTTTCCATTCATTTTGTACTATTTGTTTATCGCCTGGATATTTTCTACAGTTGGATCCTCCAGTTCCTTAATCTCCTATTTTGTTATATTCAACATACCGCTACACTGTCCCATTGTATTCCCAAACTTGATTAGTGCATTTGTCTGTTCTAAAATTACCATTTAATTATTTTTTCATAGATTCCAGTTCTCTCTTGAAAGAATTGTTATGGTCTATATTTCTGAACACTTTAAGCATTTTTTGCATTAATATCTATTATAATGATCATCAGCATCCTCTGTGGTTGTTTGTCTTGTAATATTTCTTCTGGCTTTCAGTCACATCACTTTGTTTCCTCAAGTGCTTAGTAATTTTAATTGAATGATTATACAAGGAAAATATTTGAGGCAACATATAATAGGTCCTCCCAAGAGTATTTACCTTTGCTTCTAGAAGGAGAAAATAGGTACATGGTCATCCCTGGATTAATATAATCAAGTTACTGTATTTACAATGATACGGCTTTGGGCTGTAGGGCATGTAGGGCTAGTCTAGTTCTCATTTTTCATTCCTCTTAAAGTTCTGCTTATATGGTTTAGTCCTTTAGGAAGCCAAATCAAACAATTGGCAGTTTAAGAAGCCTCCCTTCATTGGTCCCAGACTCCAAATTCTGTCTTCAAGAGACTGACGAAATCTATACATACCTTCACACTCTGTTGGCTACTTTTTCCGAAACAGACAGTATTAGGTGAAAAGTTGCCCTCAATGATGGGTCACAATTACCCAATTTTCCTTTTTCATATTTTAGTCCCTCATTTCTGTACTGATATATGTAAATTTAAATTGTTCTAGATAAGAGCTGATCCACATAATCAGTATGTCATTAGTTTTAAATGATAGTGCATTCCCTTTCTCTCATTTTTCTATTTTTGTTTTCATTCAGAACACACTCACCCATTGAACAATATTTTTTTTTTATATATAGTGGGTTTTTTTGAAGTGATTAGAATAATCTATGTAACTACAAACCAGTTTACAATTTAAAACATAATGTAAAACAGCACTTGAGTTATGGGATGTTGTGACAGGATGTAGTATATGGTACTTTGACTTTATTTTGTATATACATACAAACACACAAAACAGATGGGAAATGAAATGATTTTCCTAGTAATAACATCACTATAATGGCAGATACAGAGAAATCCCTACTTGATTACCCAATCTATGCTTTAACCTCAATGACAATTCATTCCAATTTCTTCTGTCCAAATAATTTTCTCCAGGTCACTGTTTCTAACACAGATCTATCATGATTGGTAAAGACAACAGACAGGAACAAAAGAGAAAGTATGCCTAAGTTTTTTTTAAGCCTTTGGAAATTTTGAGCTTAAAAGAAAAATACATGAGAAATATTTGTTATCTGTGTTAAATGATTACATAATCTATTCAATTTAAAACCCTATGAGTAGATCCTCTATAAACCAAAATTACACAGTGAAAGCTTAATAACAGTTATGGAGCAAGCTTTTGAAAAACCCTCTATTACCTTTGATGATTAAAACGATTTTACTTCATTTATAACTTTTTAAAAAATAATTTGAATTCCTGAAGCCTGTCAGGAATTTCTACATTAATAGAGAAGCATAAAAAAAAGACGTCATACACAAAGGTAATTGTCCCCTGTTCTGGATAAGTATAAACTATGTATAATTTAGGATTTAACATTTTATTTACATCTCTGTACTTAATGCTATTCAGAGTTCTAGGTGTATTTTAAGACCATCTCTTCACTTTTATGTTCTCCTATTTGTTGGGTTCTATGAGCAGTCTTGAAACTAGATTGGATCAATAAATTTCTATGGGAGATAAACCTTGATAGTTAAACAAAATAATTACAGCTTTAGTCTTAAGATAAAGAATTCTATAATGAGGGATGCCTGGGTGGCTCATCGGTTGAGCACCTGCCTTTGGCTCAGGGCATGATCCTGGAGCCCCTGGATTGAGTCCCAAGTTGGGCTCCCTGTATGGAGCCTGCTTCCCCCTCCACCTGGGTCTCTGCCTCTGTGTGTTTTTTCATGAATAAATAAATAAAATCTTAAAAAACCCACAAAAACAAAAAAAAATAATAATTCTATAATGAAAGCTAAAGTTATTGTCAAAAATTAATTTCACATAAAATCTGTTGAACTATGGAAATCATTTTGTTTAACAACAAAATATTGATAGAATTCTTGACAAAATTAGCATAATTTATGACTCTAGTATATTCTATCTTTACTCTGTTGGAAATCATAATTAACCATTAAGCAATCTATCAAAAGCAATGTGAAATTCAACATTTTCTCTCTGTATAAGTATCAGCCACTCTTAGAAACTTTTTATAAGCATAATTATATTTTCTACTACTTGAGAAAAAGATAAGCAAATAATTAAATCCATTTATACTCATTTATATTTCCACTGATAACTATCAGCCCATATGTGATTGTCAGTGTTTGTCTAGTGTTAATAAACTGTACAAGTGGGCTTATGAATAGGTGAAGGAAAGTAATGTCTTTTTAGCATACATTATGAAGAAATTTGTTCTTGAGAAAATTTTCATTATATTAATTTCAGAAAATTGGTGATTTATTGTCCTTGGGTTTATTGTACTATTATAGATTACGTTATATTCATCACCATGCAATACTATATAAATAAACCATGGTTTTTGTGGTTATAATACTTTCTAAAAGAATTCTGAAGATTTACATTTGTAGCTCCATGCTTTCCGTTTAGAGCCATATCAACCCCTGGAGTGCTTTCTTTTCTTGACTTAAAACCAATGGGATATTTACAGCATCACTTCCTGTGAAAGTCTCCTACCTCACAGACATTAGGATATTTAATACCTTCATAATCCTATTTGCATTAAAAATATATTTGATTTTCTGCTATTTACTTATTACCTTGTGGTGGAATAGTCCTGCTATAAAAAGATGTCTAGTACTTGCCTTATGGAGGTGTTTTTATTTTCCTGCTTATAGTTCTTCCTTTTATGTATAACACAGTTTGTGAAGTAACAGATCAATTAAATGATTTTGGATATAGAACGTAGGTTACTCAAAATATTATCTGTTACCCTTGAACACAAGTTAGTGTCCCAATATGTGAAAACATAAAGTCAATTTTGATACTGATGGACTTGTGATGCTTAGATTTAGCACCATAATCTAAAATTTACCATAAGTAGATTAGATATTTGAGATTTACTTAGAAATATTGAAGTTGTGATGTTTCAATAATGACTTTGAAGCAAACTTGATTATTTTATCATACCATAAAATAATTTAGAATCGTCAATTTGAACGTTAAACATTTTAATGTTTCATGTAAGACACACATAAATCATGTAGTCATGCCAGCAGGTATGTCAATATAGTCTCAAATGAAGTAAAATCATATTATAATTTTAAAATTAGTGACTAGGAAACAAATGCTCTAAAATGGCATGTGTTCATTTCTGTGTCTTTAAAGAATAAAGAAAATTAAGGCAGCTAATATGTTGAGGAATTTCAATGACAGAATTACACATAATATGAAAAAACATCAGATGTTCATAGGGAGTAAGACATTGTGTATCAGAGTATTTAAAGTTGTGTAGGGACATATAAAATTTCTGTGGAATCAAATGCAAATATCAGTTTGACTGAAACTATTGACCTTCACTCTTCCAAATGAGTATGCAAAACACCGGCACAATTTTTCAAATAATTTCATATTTAGGGGGTTAGGAGTTTGCACTTCCTATACTTTTGTATTACTAGTATGCTACAAATAATTCTCTATAGCTGTGCTAATAATGTAAAAGCTTGAGTATATCTTTTAGAAAATTCAACTTCTGGCATAACACTGCTAAACTTGAATATTTTTTGCTGACACAGTAAAATAAGGACTATATTCTCTCAGGGCATTCTGCAGTGTTATTTATATATGAGAATATTGGTTTTCTTGGCATATAAGAAGTATGTGATTTATTTAACTTTGGTGTTATCTGCTTTTCATGAACACATTTTATGAAAAATAAACATGCAGTTGGTGCCTAATTCATTAATAAATAGAACCCAAAGGGCTACAAATATGCCACCTATATTATATACTTTCAATGCATTGGATACATATTATTGTGAAACAGATTTAATGTTTCATAATGAAAGTATTTTATATTCAAATCTAAAACCAATTAATGTTTACAGATAAGACAAAACATGAGAAATATTTATATGAAGACACCTGATTATAGATGCAGGATCTGTGACATGTATAATAAAAAATGAAATTTGGTTTTTTAAGTCTCTCAATCTGATGTTATATTTGATAATTATTTCAACCACACTATTTTCTTGAACCCATTGTATATTTTTAAAAATTTTTATTTATTTATTCATTAGAGACACAGAGAGAGAGAATGAGAGGCAGAGACACAGGCAGAGGGAAAATTAGGCTCCATGCAGGGAGCCTGACGTGGGACTCAATCCCAGGTCTCCAGGATCACACCCTGGACAGAAGGCCGGCGCTAAACCGCTGAGCCACCCGGGCTGCCCCCATTGTATACTTTTAACTAACTTTTAACTTTTTATTTTTTCATTGATATGAGAAAAAATCCTTAATGTAAACATTTGGTGCAGGGAAATCCTCAACATATTTCAATGTTAAAACCTAATTGCAAAAACAATACTAGATTCTTACTATTATTTAAGTGGAATATGTATAACTTTGCATTTGGCATTATTTGACTACATTTACCCTGTATTGATTACTAAAATTGAACTTAAAAATCATGTATGTAATTCTCTCAAAGGATTGGTATCCTTAATTAGCTAATTAATGTCAAGTGAACAAGAAGTAACTGCAAACATTAAAATTTCCTGCTAATGATTAAAGAAAGCTTGGCTAGGAAGTTACTCATCAGAGTTGATATGATGGAAATGATTTGTTCTGAGTTTAAACAAGAAGGGGTGAGTTGGTTAAAATTTAAACTAATATTAAAATCAATTAAAAGTGACCTAGTTTTTACTCTCAGTATTTGTTGCCAATTCTAAACAATGTCAGTGATAAAATACTTTCTCAGGAAGGAGTATATTTGGGTCTAAGTTCTAAATAGTTTTGGTAGATACCATTGGACTTCAATTATATATCTTAAATACATATATTTATAGATATCTAAATATACTCCTATTAGAACATCTTAATTTTAAATTTATTCTTTAATAAATACTATATTCTAAAGAATTTAACTCCAACTCCATTATTCGATGTACATCCACATATGAGCATGTAGTTTTGCTGAGCCTTGGTTTATAATAGCTCAGTACCATTTAAGTTTATTTTGGAAACCATTTATGGTTCCAAACTTCTGTTACTGGATATCCCTGATTATAAAAACTTGATTCAAAGTGAATAATAGCACAGTTATATTATAGAAAATAATGAGAGCATAGTTTTTTACAGCCAAGAACAAAACCTGACTTCTGTCATTTCTTTGAATACTAAGAGAAACCAAGAGTCCAGTTTAGCAAAGTTACAGGATATAAGGCAATAAACAAAACTGAGTTTTATTTCTTGTTATGATAGAATTGAGTAGTTGCATATGGAAATTGAAATAAAGCTAATAATGTTTCCAAAAACATTTAAAAACATGAAGTAATTATAGGAAAAATATGTGCCAGATTTATATGCTGAAAACCTGTGACATCGATGAGAGAAAGAACTCAAAATAAATGAAGAGTATGCTATATTCATAAATTGAAAGATTTAATACTGTTCAGATGTCATTTTTCCCAAAATTCATTGAGAAATTCATTGTGAGCCCAATAAAAATTCCAGTAGGACTTTTGTGGATCTGGTCAATTGATTAAAAATATATATGGAAGGGCAATGAACCAAAGTTCTGAAAAAAAAATTATATAACTAAGACCCTCATGACCTTCCTTCAAAATTTACAATTAATAGCCTACTTTATTTTTTTAATATATTTTTAAAGATTTTATTTATTTATCCATGAGACACAAACACACACACACACACACACACACACACACAGGCAGAGACATAGGCAGAGGGAGAAGCAGGCTCCATGCAGGGACCTGATGTGGAACTTGATGTTGGACCCCAGGATCATACCCTGAGCCGAAGGCAGACACTCAACTGCTGAGCCACCCAGGCATCCCAATAACCTACTTTATTAATTATTATAAGCTTATCATAATAACAAGTATAAGGATGAATTAAATAGGCCTACATATATGTGATGAATTAATTCGACACAGGTGCCAAAGTAACTCAACAACAATGGGTAGTATGTTCAACAAATTGGACCTGATGGGCACCTATTTTTAAAAATGAATAATCCCATATCTAAAATTTAATGCCAATTGTATATACATGTTAAAAAAAACATTGAAAAAACATAACGTGGTAGGGAAATAATTCTTAGGACACAGAAAAATAAAACCTAACTTTAAAAAAATATGTATTTTAAATAAATATTTGGCTCCTCAATAAGATATTATGAAGATGACACAATTTATTTTCAAACTCCTGTCTAATAATCTATTGCTGTATACTTGGGAGAATATATTTGCAAATGCTTATCTCTGAAAGATTTATATCCAGTGTTTATGAAGGAGTCTTTTACTCATTTATAAGGAAAAAATAAAAGCCAAATGAAGAATTGTTAAACAGATGCTTTATCAAGGGTGAGACATGAATCAAAAATAGATGAAAAATATTCTTAATCATTCATCAGGAAAATGCAAATTGAAAACAAACTGATACCACTACACATTTACCAGAATGGCTAAAATTAAAGACCAAAAAAAAAATCAAAGTCTTCAGAAGGTTGAAGGGCACCTTTCATCCTCATATAGTCCTGATTAGAAAAAAGAATAATAGAGACATTGGAAAATATTTGTTAATTTCTTATAAAGTTAACTATACGCTTGCCAGGCAACCTGTCCTTCTCATTCCTAGGTAGTTGTTAAAGATAAAAGAATACATATGGTTGCTTGGAGACTTAAACACCAGAGCTCATATTTACATAAATATGTAAACCTGTAATCACCTGAGAGTGTGTCAAATGGCGAATGGATAAATTAGAATTTATCCATAATGGATAATCATCACCATGAAAAGAATAAACAAGTCATACATACATATATAACATCTATACAACAGAGATGTTTGTATATAACATCTATACTAAACAGCCTAACACTAAATGAGTCAGACACAAAAGGCAAGTATTGGGTAAAAGCTTGAAGAGAACAGAAAAGTCACATAAATGTCTCAAATATTTCTTCTCAATTATCAATTACATGAAAATAGGAAGTTTACAGTAAAAAAAGGTTGCTGGATAACACAAATTATTAGTATTAATATGACTGATAATAGGACATACTGACATCACACGTAATAGTCTACATGTGTTGATTGTGGACATGGTTTTACTGCTTCGTATTTCTATTAGCCGAATTATGTAGTTTTGCCACTCAAAGTAATTTATCAACATGACAAAAAAGGCTCAAAGTCTGAAGGGAAATACCCCTGAATGGGTAAAAAGAGAGCAGTTAAAGGCTGTTGCTTTTGTATTGCTTATTTTCTATTTTATCATTTCCTATCTTATTTTCAATTTTACTTCACATATTTTGAAATGTATCCAAAATTAGAGAAAAATCAAGGAAAGCTGTAAGGGAACACAGCCTTATATCTGGAATTATAAAGTTTTTATTATGTCTAACATTTGCTTTTCTTCCATTTATGATAATTATTCCAGAAATTACTTAGAAAAGCAAGCAGATTCAATTGATTCCTTATTTTTAAAATCTTTTGGTTCACTTATGTGTGTTGCCATTTTTTTTAAAATAAGTTTTTTAGATCAGTTGAAGGCTCACAGCAAATTGAGGGGGAGTTACAGAGACCTTGCATATACTGTTCCCCCACACATGCATAGCCTTCCCCAATATAAACATCTCCCATCAGAGTGGTACTTTATTAAAACTGATGATCACACTTAAATACATCATAACCACATATGGTCCATAGTTTATAATATGGTTCACCCTTGGGTGTTTTTATCTCCTTAAATTATTGACTCCTTTATTTCAGTCTCTCTAGTATAATAAAGTGTTTAGAACTGTAAATATTTCTTTATGTTTAGCACTGTCCATATCAAACATGATATATGTAGTTAATCCTTTTATTTGACTTTTTTTTAAGTCAGTAATTGCAGCTTGGATAATCTAGACATGGAAATGACCTAGGAGAGTATTTTGTTTAACATTTACTTTGAAATTGTTTTATTTAAATGGATTTTTCTCACTAAATTATAATTTTATAACATTGTGAGATTTTATATATAGTCAAATCATGTTTGCTTTTCTTAATTTCTTATAGCCAGAGAACAAACGAGATGTACCAACCTGATGCAGGTTGTATTAATGCTTTGTGAAGGGGTGTGTGAGGAGAATACATTTATATGGATATATACACTTTTAACTTAATTAATTTAAATATATTATTTACATGTTCTAAATCCTTTTTTTTTTATTTACATCCTTACTTAAATGAGTGAGAATGTGGTCCTAAAGTCTCCCAATATTATTGCACTTTATTTTTTATAAATGATACAGTTCATAGATTTGATATAATATGAGCGTCAAAACAGATAACTTTTTCATCTCTATATATCAAAATCTCCAATTTCCCCACAGCTCTCCATTTTTATTAGTAGAAATTTTTTTTCCCCTACTTACATGTGCTAATAATTTGTTCTTTCTTCCTTGATGGGAGAGACAGTGATCTACTGTCAGAGACTTAGAAACAATTTATCTTCCTTTGATAACTAAGGTGATTTTCTGCTATCTCTTACTGGAGTGAGGAGATAGGGAAAAAAGTAAACTAAAACATTAATTTCCAACTAGAGTATCTGTCCTGAAATGTCAACTTCATACATTTCCATTTCTCATTTAGAAGCAAATTCTGGTACCACAATTACGCAAAATGAGAGAAATCAAGAGAGTTCAGACCCTCTTAATGGACTTGGCTAATCTGTAGGTCTTTTAGATAAAGCAGGGATACAGGGATAGATTTCTAATTTTATAGTGATATCCACATTGTACACTTTCAAAACTACTATAAATGTAGATCAAAGAGAATGAATATCCCTACTACTTTGAGGGACATTGAAATACTGAGCTTCCAAAGAAACTATGGAAATTTACATTTCAAATAGCATTATATAGTAGCCAATTGATTTTGATACTTGAAACAATATCAAAACGGGATTAAAGCAAGAGTATGTCCAAAACACTTCAAACATATTTTTCATCTTAAACTCATTGCATTAAGTGGAATAACCTAGTTTATTACATTTCCTTCACAGATACAGAAATAATTTCTGAATACTTCTCATTCCATGTATAGGATATGTCTAAGATTCCCGTTGCATTTTATGTTCAATAATTTTTTTTTTTGACAGAGAATGAAGGTTATAGTAATCTATTTTTTTTGTACTTTCATTATCAATCACTGGGATTTATTAAAAATTCCAAACCTATAAATTGTGCTTGTGGAGAAAGTGTGTAAGTTACACATCTTGCATTCCAAGCTTAATTAAAATCATATTCTCTAATAGACTGATTGTTAGAGACATATTTATCCTACAACAAAACCTTAGATAATTGTGATTCCTGAATCAGCCCTTCTTCTACAGATGTTATTCTTATGGGAAGTCATATTCTCATTGAAATAATTATTTTTCTATATTCTTACCATATTTATAGGGAAAAATTAAGTCTGTTTTACAATATTTCAGAATTCCTAATATTAAGTAATGTTTCAGAATTTAAAAAATAAAGCATATTTTGGTTTTCATTTCTATATAGTAAAACCAACTAAATTTTTACATTTGTATGATAAGTTTTCATATGTTCTCCTTTTCAAACCTAGTACTGATCAACCCTTTACAGTAACATAGCTAGGTTTTTAAAGTAGCAAGAACAAATTTATAATTAAACAATCATTCCAGCTACAGTATAGAAAATGGATTTTAAATCCATTTTTTTTCCTGAAAAACAAGAAACCAGCTACACATAGCATGACAAAATTCCTTTTATTCTAAAATTTCTTCCAAATTGAGCACAGACTGTTTCTATATTCCTTCATTTATTATATATGCCTTGTATATTTTATGTAGTATAGAGAATATATTCTCTTTTATCCTCTCTGTATTATTTCCAGTACATTTTCAATAAGTCCTCATATAGCCTTCTCATTTTTTAAATGAACAATTTCCTTAAATAGTGAACTCAGGATAATTCTTTATAATCTCATTTGCTTATCTCTAGCAGGCCTCAATCCAATATTACTGAGGCTCATCAATCAGAAGTACACATTTAGACACTGGGAAACAGCAGTGGAAAATCACTATCAACATTTATAATTCTCAAAATGCATGCAAAATAATCTAATATATCTTTACATATACTATTATTTATAAGCTTGCTATATGCCACTAAACATTATGTATTTGTTTTAGCAATTCTCAAAATTTTAGTCTGAAAACTTCTTTATCTTCTTTTACAGAGTTCTTTTATGGAACATGCTAAAAAGTGTATTTTTCACATAGACTATATTTATTATATTTTACATATCAGATATTAAAAGTGAGAAATACTTTTAAAATATTTATTTGTTCATTCATTTAAAGACAAACACATTAGATGTTAACATCAATAACATTTTATGAAAAGAATACTTTTCAAAAATAAAAATGATACTTTATAAAATGCATCTTTTTGCATTTTTAAAGATTTTTGTATGTAAAATCATTTTTTGTAAGTGTAGTTAATGTGCAATAATATGTTAGTTTCAGGTTTATATGATTCAACCTTTACATATGTTGTGCAATGCTCATCATAAAAAGTGTGGTTACTTTCTCTCATATACAAAGATTTTACAAATTATTGACTATATTTTCTATGCCGTGCTTTTTATTCCCATGACTATTTTCAAAACTGGAAATTGTACCTCTTAATTTCCTTCACCTATTTCATCCATTCCACCACTCTAGCAGCCACCAGTTCTCTGTGTTTGAGTCTATTTTTGGTTTTGTTTTGTTCATCTGTTTTGTTTTTTAAATTCCACATAAAACTCAAATACAGCATTTGGCTTTCTCTCTCTGACTTGTTTCACCTAGCATAATGCCCTCTGAGTCCATCCATGTTGACACATATGGAAGATTCCATTCTTTCTAATAGCTGAGTAATATGCCATTTATATATTCCATTATATACCTCACATGTATCATACAGATTATATCATACATATGGGGTATATGCAATATATACATCTTTATTTACCATCTATTGACAGATATTTGGTTTCTTCCATATCTTGGTGGTTGTAAATATGCTGCAATAAATATAGGGGCACGTATGTCTTTTTAAATTATGTTTCTGTTTCCTTGAGTTAATACCCAGAAATGGAATTGCCAAATCATTTGGTATTTATCTTATTTTTAAAGGAATAGCCATACTGTTTTTCGTAGCGGCTACACCAATTTACATTCTCACAACCAGTGCATAAGAGTGCCCTTTTCTCCACATCATTACCAGTACTTGCCATTTCTTCTTTTAATGATATTAACCATTGTGAGAGGTCTGAGGGATCATTGTACATTTGATTTGCATTTCATAATTAGTGATATTGAGCATCTTTTCATGTGATTGTTGGCCATCTGCATGTCCTATCTGGAAAAATATTCATCTCCAATGCCTGTTTTTTAATCATATTGTTATTTTGAGTTGTATGAAGAGAGAGAGAGAGAGAGATGTGTATATATACATGTGTGTCTATATATATACACATATATAGACACACACACCTATATACGTACACCCATATATACATATATAATTAATATCCTGTACATAATCCTAACACATTATAGGAAGTATCACTTGCAATTAGGTTATTTTTTGTTTTCTTGATGGTTTCCTTTACTGTGCCAAAGCTTTTTAAAACAGTATTCCCAATTGTTTATTTTCACTTTTGTTGCCCTAACCTGAGACAAATTTGCTAACACCAATGTCCAAGAACACCTGTCTAAGTGCTTTTCTAGGATTTTTTGGTTTTAATTCTTGCATTTAGATTTTTAATCCATTTTGAGTTTATTTTTGTATATAGTGTAAGAAAGTGGTCCAGTTTAATTCTTCTCCATGTGGCTTTCCAGTTTACTCAATACTGTTTACTGAAGAGACTGTTTTTTCCCCACTGTATATTCTTGCCTCCTTTGTAACAGATCAGTTGGCCATATCAGCATAGGCTTGTTTCTGGGCTTTCTCTTCTGTTCCATTCATCTGTATGTCCGTTTTTGTGCCAGTACCATATTATTTTACTTCCTATAGCTTTTTAGTATGATATCAAATCTGGGAGTGTGAATCCTCCAGCTTTGTTTTTCTTTCTCAGGATTGTTTTGACTATTTGGGGTCTTTTGTGGGGCCATAAAAATTTTAGGATTTTCTGTTCCAGTTATGTGAAAACGTCCATTGATAGTTGATGAGAATTGCATTGAAACTGTAGATTGCCTTGGGTACTTTGGATGTTTTAGCAATATTAATTTTTCCAATCCATGAGTATGGTATATCTTTCCATTTAATGGTGTCATCTGCAATCTCATTCATCAGTGTTGAAAGGCTTCACCTCTGTGGCTCAGTGTATTCCTAGATATTTTCTCCTTCTTGATGCATCTCTAAATGGAATTATTTTCTTAATCATCTTTCTGCTATTTCATTATTAATGTATAGAAATGCAACTGATCTCAGTATATTAAATTGTATTCTGCAAACTTACTGAATTCAAGTTCTAGTAGTTTTTGTGGTGGAGTCAGTAAGATTTTCTTTTTTTTTTTTTTTTTTTTTTTAGTAAGATTTTCTAAATATAGAATTATAACTACTTCCTTGCCAAATTGGAGGCCTTTTATTTCTTGTGTGATTGTTGTGGCTAGGACTTCCAGTGCTATGTTGAAAAACAAGGTGAGAATGAGTATCCTTGTCTTACTCTTGATCTTAGAGGAAAAATTTCTAGGAGTACATCACTCAGTGTGATATTAGCTGTGAGTTTGTCATGTAGATGGCCTTTCCTATATTGAGGTATGTTCCTGCTACACTCTGTTGAGTTTTTTTTTTTTTTTGTCACGAATGGATGTAAATTTTTTTCAAATGATTTTTCTGCATTTATTGAGATGGTCATGAGTTTTGACTCTTCATTTTGTTAATGTGGTGTATCACATTCATTGATTTGTGGATATTGATCTCTCCTGTATCTCTGGAATCTGTAACAATTGATCATTGGGAATGAGCCTTTTAATGTGTTTTTGAATATAGTTTGTTAACATTGTGTTGAGAATTATTGCATCTATGTTCATCAGAGATAATTGGCCAGTAATTTTTTTTTGATAGTGTCTTTGTCTGATTTTAGCATCAAGGTAAAGCTAGCCTCATAGAATAGATTTGGAAGCATTCCTTCCTAAAGAGGAAGTCTTTTGCAGTAGTTTTGGGTGAATAGATATTAAGTCTTCTTTACATGTTTGGTAAAATTCATCTGTGAAAACATCTGACCTGGATTTGTTTATAATTTTTTATTGCTGTCAATTTTACTACTAGTAATATGTTCAGATCTCCTTTTTTTTTAATTCAGTCTTGAAAGATCATATGCTTATGAGAATGTTTGCATTTCTTCTAGTTTATCCACTCGATATATAATTTTGCGTAGTAGTCTCATAATCCTCTGTACTTCTGTGATTTCACTTGTAAATTCTTTCAGTTATGATTTTATTCACATGATTCTACTGTCTTATTCTTGATGAATCTGCCTAAAAGTTTATCACTATTTTTATATTTATGAACCAGCTCTTAGCTTCATTGATACTTTGCCTTTTTAGTCACTATTTTATTTGTTTCCACTGTGGTCTTTATAATGGCCTTCCTTTTAACTTTGGACTTTATTCTTCTTTTTCTGGTTCTTTACATGTAAGATTCAATAGTTTATTTCAGATTTCTCATTTCTTGAGGTAGGCCTGTATCATTATGAACTTCCTTAGAACGGCTTTTGCTATTCCAAGATTCTGAACTGTTGTGTTTCTATTTTCATTTGTCTCAAAGTATTTTTTGACTTCCTCTTTTGAAACTTGTTTTGTGGCTTATCATGGTCTATCCTGGAGAATATTCTAGGTGTATTTGAGAAAAATGGGTATTCTGATGTTTTTAGATGGAATGTTGTGGACCTATGTAAGTCCATGTGGCCTAATGTGTTGTTTAAGGCCTATGTTTTTTAGAGGTTTTCTGTCTGGATAATATATCCATTCATAAAACAGGTTATTAAAGTTGTCTACTAATATTGTTGTCTATTTCTCCTTTTGTTTTTATTGATATTGCCTTATTCATTTAGGTGCTCCTATATTAGGAGCATAATGTTTACATATGTTCCATCTTCTTGTTGGATTGACCTCTTTATCATTACATAATGCCCTTCTTTGTCTTCTGTTACAGACTGTTTTAATATCATTTTATCTGGTAGAAGAATGGCTACCCAGCTTTTTGTTTCCATTTGTATGATATATTTTGTCCTTGCTTTTCTTCTCAGTGTTTGAATGTCTTTATGGTTTTACTGAGTGTCCTGTAGACAATTCCCTGCAAAGACCTTGTTTTTTTATTCATTTAGCCACTGTATTTTTTTTTTATTGGAGCATCTAGTCTATTTACATTTCAAGTAATTATTGAGAGGTACATACTTATTGCCATTTTATTGTTTTCTGGCTATGTTTAATAATTCTTTTCCTTTCTTCTGTTCCTCTCTTCCCTGGTGGTTTGATTTTCATTAGGGTTGTGTTAAGAAATCATTTATCTGATACATATTTTGTATGTGTCTGTTTACCGTAAGTTATACTTTTGGGATACTGTGAAGTTCACATATAGCATTTTATGTGTATAACAGTCTGTTTTAAGTTAACCTAATTTTGAACAATTCCAAAGTTTTATAATTTTGCTCCCCCATCCACATTTTACATTTTGGTGAAATATTTTACATCTTCTTATTTTACATGTCTCTTAACTAATTAATGTTTTTTTTTTTTAATATTCAATTTTTTTACTATAATTGACACAATATTATGTTAGTAATTATTATATTTCAAGTGATTTTACTATTTTTCTTTTATTTTTTATACCTATTTCATAAGTGGTTGGTCTACTTTTATTTATTTTTCAAGTGATATTTTTGTTTTCATATTATTTCTCATTAATTACTTTCTTTTCTTTTTAGCTTAGAGAAGTCTGTGTAATACTTCTTATAAGGCTGGTTTAGTGGCCATGAATTCCTTTAGCTTTTTCTTACCTGCAAGGCTTAATATCCTTCAGTTAGGAATGATGATCTTGATAGGTAGAGAATTCTTGGTTAGCAGTTTCTTTTTTCCTTTTAGCATTTAGTATGTCACACTTCTCCCTTCTGTCCTGTAAAGTTCCTGCTGAAAAAATATCCTGTTAAACTTATGGAGTTTCTCTTTTATGTAATATGTGGCTTTTTTTTCTTCCTCTTTTCAGATTCTCTCTTTCCTTTTACCATTTTAACTATAATGTGTTTTGGCATTTTTCTCTTTGGGCTCATTTTACTTGGAACTCTCTTGGATTCCTGGACCTGGTTGTCTGTTTCCTTCCCCAAACTGGAGAAGTTTCTAGCCATTATTTCTTCAAAAAATTCTCTGCCCCTTTCTCGTCTCCTTCAGAGACTCATATTAGTGGATGTTGTTCTGCTTGGTGTCTCTGAGATCCCTTAAGGGATTGACACTCCTTTTAATTCCTCTTTATTTTGCCACTTTTTCTGGGTGTGTCTCATTGCTTTGTCTTCCAGTGCAGGATTGATGCTCCTATTCCATTCATTCTGCTGTTGAATCTCTCTAGGGTGTTTTTCAGTTCAGTTATAAATCCTGTTTTGTACTTTGTGTATTTTCTATCTCTTTCTTAAAGTTTTCACTGTGTTTATCCATTCTTTCAAGATTGGTGAGCACCATTTTTTTAAACCATTATTTTGAACTCTATCAGGTAGTTTTTATCTCCTTCTCATTAAAATGGTTTTCTTGAGATATACCTTGTTCTTTCTGTTCCTCTATGCTCCCTCTTTGTCCTTCTCTTCGTATTTGCCTCTGTGTGTTCGGCAAAGTGTCTAGCTCACTCAGTCCTGAAGGAGTGGTCTTATTTAGGAGCTCTTCCATGTGGCCCAGAAGCACATTATGCCTTGACCACTAGAGCCAGGACTCTATGTGTATCCTTCATATGGGCCATGTGTGCTCCTGGCTGTGATAGGGCCCTGAGTGCTGCACAGGAAGATCAGGACTTGGGGCATTCATCCAGCGGCTATGCTGGGAGTGTGGGATTTGAGATGTTTGCCTATCCCAGTTATGGCTAGGTCTCTATGTGGATTGGATGAGGGTCAGTGTGCTTTCCTGGGCTGGTAATAGGTTGGCTGCTGCGTGGCGATGGTGGAGTTCAGGGTGTTTACCTGAGCTGGTTACAGCTCCCCTGATGTGCAAGGAGGCCAAGACTCATCCTTTTAGCAGCCCACCCTTGCACCCACCAAGGCCCATTACAGCTCAGCTGCTACAAGGGAAGGACAGGGCTCTGGCCACTCACCAGTCATGGTTCCTCTGTGTTCAGGTGCTTGCCTGAGCCAGTTATGGCTTGGCCACTGCATAGTGAGGGCAGGGGTTTGAGGCCCTCCCCCAGGCCGATTGTGGCCAGACCACTGTGTGGGCTGTGCAAGGCTTGGGGCACCCACTCAAGCTAATTATATCTCAGCTGCTGAACAAGGATGACATGCCCCAGCATGCTTGCTTGTCCTGGTTGTAGCTGGGTCTCTTGTTAGATAGCCAGCATGTGAGATGCTCATCTAGGCCGATGAGAGTACAGGGTAGGTAGCACCTGTCCTATGGTGCTAGCAGGCTAAAGGCCATGCACTAAAAATGGCACCTGTTCGTTCTATCACCAGTGAGTTAGAGTGAGACTGCATAAATGGCATCTGCCAGCACCCCCATCTCTGCATAAAATCCCTGCAGATTCCTGCCTCTGTTAGCCACTTTGACCTTAGTAAGTGGGTCTTTCTGATATATGCTCCAGGCAGTTTTCAACCTGTTGTTTTCCTGCTGGATCTTCAGACAAGTGGATTTGTACTCAAGCCCTTTTAAAGTGAAATCTCCATTCCCTATAGTTCTATGTTTTCCCTAGTGTTAATTTTCAAAACCAGACATTTTGGGAGCTTGTCTTTCTGGTGCCAGGCCCTCTTGTCAGGATGCCTGGTGTGAAGCATGATCCCTTCACTCCTCAGGGGAGTGTTCTGTATTTTGGGGAGCTCTGCCACCTGTGGGGTCACCATATCTGGTATGAGGTCCAGGTGAAACTGTATCTCTGCCTCTCCTACCCTTGTCAATGCCTCTTGTGTTGTGAAGGTACTATTTATCTAGTTCTTAAGTCCTGTTCAGAGGCAAATTAGTCCCTATGTAGCTGTAAGTTTGTTGTATCTGTGGGATGAGATGAGTTCAGGATCCTTTACACTGTCATCTTAAATCCTTGCTTCTAGATAAAATTTTAAATAATACAACACTGTCAAGCTCACAGCAGTGGCTATAAGCTTTCTAAGTTGAACTCGCCCTGGGAGCTTACATTTTATATGTGGTACCAAATGTTGTCAGTTGTTTGTTGTGAAATAAACTATTTTTGAGAAAGTATCTAGCAGTACCCAAACTTGCATAACCATAGTGCTTTTTCTGCCAGTTTCTTTCTTCCATCAAAAAAATCTAGTTTAGCTTGCAACTCAAACAACCATGCAAGTTTCTCCTGGATGAGTACTTGATAAACTACAGGCCCAGCAGACCTAATCTGGCCTGCCACATGCTTTCATAAACATGGTTTCATTGGTTTCATGCTCACTTATTTTTTAAAAAGATTTTATTCATTTATTTGAGAGAGATAATGAGAGAGGGAGAGAGCATGAGTTGGGGAGAGGGGCAGAGGGAGAAGGAGAAGCCTAATAATCCCAGCTGAGCAGGGAGCCCAGTACAGGGCTGAGCCACCCAGGTGCTCCCATGCTCACTTATTAACTTACTAAGTAATTTGCTGCCTTCATGCTCAGGTGGCAAGCAAATGTGACTAGTTGCCACAGAGACTATATTTCCCACAAAGCCTAAAATATTTAGTATTTGGTGCCTTATAGGATACAAAAGTTTTTCAATCTCTCTTCCAGGCAACCACGACTTTGGTTTGCTGCAGAAATGCTATATATGTATCTCCCAATTATCACACAGAATCTCAAAGAAAAACGTATTCAGGAGTTAAAATTTAATAAAATTCTTGGTTTTTACTGCTTTATTAAAAACATTAAGTGAAATTGACATTGAATGTTATGATTATTAGTTTTTTTGTTTTTTTGTTTTTTAATTTCACTGTATTTACAGGTCTATGTGAGGACCTGTGGAGGATAAGATGGTTTCAAACACAGGTTGGTGGCATCCTTGCTATGGTGCAAGCCACAAATGTCAACACAGAGGAAAGGGCAAATATAATATTACTATTTCCCTATTTCATAGATATGGTTGTTGAGCTACAGAAACATGAAATAAATGTGCTAAGTACAAAAATCTAGAAAGTGGTAGAGTTGGGATTTGAAATCAATGCATTTAAATCGAGAGCAAGTTTCTTTAAAGCGTAGGTTTCCAGGGAAAGGGCTTTTGTGACCCTGATTAAAATATAGTTCCGTGAACCTGCCTCAACATTTTTCCTGATGTACACATTTTCATCTTCAACCAGGTTTTTCTATTTATTTTTTTCCTTCTCTAAATTATTTCTCTAAAATACTTCATAAGCAAGCATTATATTGGAACCCACACATGGAGTTGTCATCTTTTTAAGTTTTGACTAATGTAAAGGCAAATCCTAACATGCACAACTTTAAAACAAATCTATCCTTCATTTGTGCAAATTTGAGCAAATTGTTTAACTTATACATATTTGTTTACTTATATTAAGCAGTGATAATAAAGAGGTGAGAAGATTAGCTGAGACATTATATACAGTTTATTTATCACAGTGGGAAGCAGAGTGGTAGCAAACATCCTTTCGATATTCTAAGGATATCATTAATCCTTTTGTTTCCAAGGTTTTTATTCACCTTCTACCGCAGTGAATTCCAATAGATGTAATATTATATTTTTTAAATTAATATTTAAAAGTTCATTGTTAATCTATGGTATTTTGGAATAAATTTAATTGATCATTAATCCTCCTAGAATCTTTATTTTACAGACTGGCTACAACTTCTAAAACTTCCTTCATAATTACTTGGTGGTCACTGTGACATGTAAGCATATTAATTACTTAAGTATATAATTAATATGAGAGAGCTTGGTGTTTGTTTTGCAGAGTTGAGAAATGAATCTCATGAACAAAGGAGAGTGAGTAGAGTGATAGAAGTTTATGAAGTGAGGAAACAGAAAGCTCTCAGAAGTGAGAGGGGTCCTGACTGGGTTGCCTCTGAGGGCTTGTAGGGTTGGTTTTTTATTGGAAGCCAACCAGGGACCCTAAATCCTTTTAACATCTTCTACTGATATCACCACTAAGGACTAGTGATAACGTCTTTGATGCCTTACTTCTTCTTTGGTGTCTGGTTATTTGTTGGTCACAGATCACTATCAAAAAAAGATATCCTCCCTGCCCACACCTAGGGCAGGGTGGTCTGGCTTGTTCCTTTATCTCTGGTTTCCTTACACCTCAGCATTTCTGGAATTTTTGTGAGCCTGCTTCCATGGTCCCCTACCTAGCCCTGCCTAGCCCCATTTGTCCTTAACTCATAATGATGTAGTTGCTGAATGTAGGTGACGTTTGGTGGGGTGAGGTCCTGAGACAATGACCAAGAAAGAATTCTTAAGATGTCTTTGGTGCAAAATGGTGGTTTTATTAGAGCATGGGGACAGGACCTGAGGGCAGGAAGAGATGATGCCGCAGGCTTGTGAGAGGTGGCTAATAATTATGTACCTGGGAGTTGGGGTAGGTAAGGAAAAGGGAGGTTTTCAAAAGAATTTTTGTATGTTAAACAGAACCTACAAGTTATTGGAGGCCTTGCCATTGTCAAGTTAAGGTTGCTTTTCCCTCTAGTAAATCATTAACATTAAGATAGTTGGGAGTTTCCTCCTGGAAGTTAATGATGTTTGCAGGGTGTAAACTTGTGCCTTGTCCTCAGCTAGTCTTCTGTTCCCCCTCATATAACACTAGGCTTAGTTGTAATCATTACAAAGATGCCTCTAGGCTTTATGATTGAACAAAATTTAAAAGGAACTTCAGATAAAGTAAGATTTGTAGATATCTCTCTATGCAGATGTGTATATTTTGTGTGTACATGTTTTATAAAGTGTTACAATCAGCATGATGAAGTAACTCCTTTCTACATTACAAGGTTGAAAGAAAATCAGCGAGCCACCACTGATAGTGGTAGTTGTATATGTTTCTATAAGTGTGTATTTCTGTGTGTGTGGAGAAAGAAGTGCTTTTTTTTTTTTGGAGGGGTGGAGCAAGATTCTTATTTGCAAAATACTCATAGTAAATTAATTTCAAAGCCTACTATAATGAAGAATTTTAATCATAACTTTATATTCCAATGAGGTAAAAACCATAAATTGACTTCAAATTTTGCATCCTTTTTTCTTCAATTTTTTTAAATCCATAATCCTACTGTAGCTCATGAAGCTTAAAAAAGAAGTGTGCATTTTTGTGTGACCCTGTGTCCATAATGTATGTTTAATACAATCACTGATACTATCAGTATTTCTGTAGTGGTGATTGCCAGAATAAATGACTTTTTAAAATAATGGCTTCTCTTTCCCAAATTGTTTTCTAAATCTCCTGACTTACAATTAACACAGCAGCAGGACAGGGTAGCTAAAGGCTCTTTTTAACCAGAAACTTATACCTCTAAAGTGAGCTGTAGCTCTAAATCTCATTTTGTAGGTGGAGGCTGGGTTAATTGCTTTTAATTAGTTGCCTAATTATCCTAACTAGGACCTTATCTGTCTGTGTCTTACTTGTAGCAGGGACGTAAAAATCTCAAGGCAAAATTTCTTTGACCACGTTATTTCTCTCTGCGATTGTTTACCTTTTCATCTACTAACTGGTTGCTGCATGTTGCCCTCATGACCCTCTTCGGGACTACAGACTATGGAGACACCTCACACTGTGATGTCCACTGGCTTTTCCCTTTCCTTTTTCCTTTTATCTTTGTTCTTCAAGTATGTGGCCCCTGACAGGAAAGTTATTTCTTGTGATGGCATCTACTTGTTACGTCTTCTTAGTGAAGCTCCTTTTGATCACTCTATTGAACGTTGACACCACCCACCAACCTACTTCCTCTTTTTCTTCCCCTCAAATTTTACATAGCAGTGAGCATCCTCTACTAAGCTTTATTTTTATTTATTAGGTATTGTAGTTTTATTGTCTAATTCCTTCCACTGTATCTCATTTGAAGTCAAGGATTTTCTTCTTGTATTAGTCATGGCTGTATGCTAAGATCCCTGAAAATTCCCTGACATATATAGGGGTTCTATAAAGTGTAAGTAGACTTTTTAATAAATCATCTCATATATATGTTTTAATCACAATGCTGTTATATTACATGATCAGTTTGTGGTTATGATAAAAGACCATTGACTACAGGGGAGCCATGTCACCAGACTACAAATTATACTTGCAACTTACAACATATAGGCTGTTCCCATAGAGCCTGCACCAATGTCAGAGATTAGAGAAAACTTTTTTTTTTATAATAAATTTATTTTTTATTGGTGTTCAATTTGCCAACATACAGAATAACACCCTCATCCCATCAAGTGCCCCCTCAGTGCCCGTCACCCATTCACCCCCATCCCCCGCCCTCCTCCCCTTCCACCACCCCTAGTTCGTTTCCCAGAGGTAGGAGTCTTTATGTTCTGTCTCCCTTTCTGATATTTCCCACCCATTTCTTCTCCCTTCCCTTCTATTCCCTTTCACTATTATTTGTATTCCCCAAATGAATGAGAACATATAATGTTTGTCCTTCTCCGATTGACTTACTTCACTTAGCATAATACCCTCCAGTTCCACCCACGTTGAAGCAAATGGTGGGTATTTGTCATTTCTAATGGCTGAGGAATATTCCATTGTATACATAAACCACATCTTCTTTATCCATTCATCTTTCGATGGACACCGAGGCTCCTTCCACAGTTTGGCTATTGTGGCCATTGCTGCTAGAAACATCGGGTGCAGGTGTCCCGGCGTTTCATTGCATCTGTATCTTTGGAGATTTACCAAAGTTAGGAACTGATGGGAAGAGAGTCCCTGAGATGTTTCCAAAGGAAATCTTGGCCCCTTCGGTGAACATGGACCCTGTCGTGTGGAACCAGTACACCACCATGCTCAATGGAGGTCTGGCCATGAAGACCAATGAGATCTCTGTGATCCAGAGTGGGGGGGATTCCTACCCTCCCAGTCTCCCTGGGGGCCAGCTCCATTGTGAACAACACCACTATCTCCAAGATGGATGGCTCCCAGTCTGCCATCAGTGCTGAAGTGGAAAAACCAGGTGCTGCCGACAGCATCCCCAAACACCAATTCCCTCACTTCCTCGAAGAAAATAAGATTGCAGTCAGCTAAGCTCTTTGTCGAGGGAGAAATGCAGGCAGAATGACCTCTAGAACTCTACTACTTTTTTTTTCCTTGTTAAAAGAACCCATCTCCTCCTGTTTTTCTTACTGATGTGCAAATGATGTTTACAGTTGTGATCACAACCTCAGGCAAGTCCTACAATCAGATGTTGTTATGCTGCTTTGCAAAAAAAAAAAGAAAAAAGAAAAAAACATTGAAAAAAATTGAAAAAAATAAAAAAAATCAAAAAAGAGATTTTTGACCCAGCAATTGCTGGGTCGTAGGGCAGGAAAGAAAGAGATGGAGTACTTCCAAATTCGTTCTGTGAGGCCAGCATCACCTTAATTCCAAAACCAGACAAAGACCCCACCAAAAAGGCGAATTACACACCAATATCCCTGATGAGCATGGATGCAAAAATTCTCAACAAGATACTAGCCAATAGGATCCAACAGTACATTAAGAAAATTATTCACCATGACCAAGTAGGATTTATCCCCAGGACACAAGGCTGGTTCAACACTCGTAAAACAATCAATGTGATTCATCATATCAGCAAGAGAAAAACCAAGAACCATATGATCCTCTCATTAGATGCAGAGAAAGCATTTGACAAAATACAGCATCCATTCCTGATCAAAACTCTTCAGAGTGTAGGGATAGAGGGAACATTCCTCAACATCTTAAAAGCCGTCTATGAAAAGCCCACAGCAAATATCATTCTCAATGGGGAAGCACTGGGAGCCTTTCCCCTAAGATCAGGAACAAGACAGGGATGTCCACTCTCACCACTACTATTCAACATAGTACTGGAAGTCCTAGCCTCAGCAGTCAGACAACAAAAAGACATTAAAGGCATTCAAATTGGCAAAGAAGAAGTCAAACTCTCCCTCTTCGCTGATGACATGATACTCTACATAGAAAACACAAAAGTCGGGATCCCTGGGTGGCACAGCAGTTTGGCTCCCGCCTTTGGCCCAGGGCGCGATCCTGGAGACCCGGGATCGAATCCCACGTCGGGCTCCCAGTGCATGGAGCCTGCTTCTCCTTCTGCCTATGTCTCTGCCTCTCTCTATCTCTCTCTGTGTGACTATCATAAATCAATAAAAATTAAAAAGAAAAAAAAGAAAACCCAAAAGCCTCCACCCCAAGATTGCTAGAACTCATACAGCAATTTGGTAGCGTGGCAGGATACAAAATCAATGCCCAGAAATCAGTGGCATTTCTATACACTAACAATGAGACTGAGGAAAGAGAAATTAAGGAGTCAATCCCATTTACAATTGCACCCAAAAGCATAAGATACCTAGGAATCAACCTAACCAAAGAGGTAAAGGATCTATACCCTCAAAACTATAGAACACTTCTGAAAGAAATGGAGGAAGACACAAAGAGATGGAAAAATATTCCATGCTCATGGATTGGCAGAATTAATATTGTGAAAATGTCAATGTTACCCAGGGCAATTTACACATTTAATGGAATCTCTATCAAAATACCATGGACTTTCTTCGGAGAGTTAGAACAAATTATTTTAAGATTTGTGTGGAATCAGAAAAGACCCCGAATAGCCAGGGGAATTTTAAAAAAGAAAACCATATCTGGGGGCATCACAATGCCAGATTTCAGGTTGTACTACAAAGCTGTGGTCATCAAGACAGTGTGGTCCTGGCACAAAAACAGACACATAGATCAATGGAACAGAATAGAGAACCCAGAAGTGGACCCTGAACTTCATGGTCAACTAATATTCGATAAAGGGGGAAAGACTATCCATTGGAAGAAAGACAGTCTCTTCAATAAATGGTGCTGGGAAAATTGGACATCCACATGCAGAAGAAGGAAACTAGACCACTCTCTTTCACCATACACAAAGATCAACTCAAAACGGATGAAAGATCTAAATGTGGGACAAGATTCCATCCAAATCCTAGAGGAGAACACAGGCAACACCCTTTTTGAACTCAGCCACAGTAACTTCTTGCAAGATACATCCATGAAGGCAAAAGAAACAAAAGCAAAAATGAACTATTGGGACTTCATCAAGATAAGAAGCTTTTGCACAGCAAAGGATACAGTCAACAAAACTCAAAGACAACCTACAGAATGGGAAAAGATATTTGCAAATGACATATCAGATAAAGGGCTAGTTTCCAAGATCTATAAAGAACTTATTAAACTCAACAGCAAAGAAACAAACAATCCAATCATGAAATGGGCAAAAGACATGAAGAGAAATCTCACAGAGGAAGACATAGACATGGCCAACACGCACATGAGAAAATGCTCTGCATCACTTGCCATCAGGGAAATACAAACCAAAACCACAATGAGATCCCACCTCACACCAGTGAGAATGGGGAGAATTAACAAGGCAGGAAACCACAAATGTTGGAGAGGATGCGGAGAAAAGGGAACCCTCTTACACTGTTGGTGGGAATGTGAACTGGTGCAGCCACTCTGGAAAACTGTGTGGAGGTTCCTTAAAGAGTTAAAAATAGATCTTCCCTATGACCCAGCAATTGCACTGTTGGGGATTTACCCCAAAGATACAGATGCAATGAAACGCCAGGACACCTGCACCCCAATGTTGCTAGCAGCAATGTTCACAGTAGCCACACTGTGGAAGGAGCCTCAGTGTCCCATCGACAGATGATGGATAGAGAAGCTGTGGTCTCTGTATACAGTGGGATATTCCTCAGCCATTAGAAACGACAAACACCCACCATTTGCTTCGACGTGGATGAAACTGGAGGGTATATTTGCTGAGAGAAATAAGTCAATCGGAGAAGGACAAACATTATATGTTCTCATTCATTTGGGGAATACAAATAATAGTGGAAGGGAATTTAAGGGAAGGGAGAAGAAATGTGTGGGAAATATCAGAAAGGGAGACAGAACATAAAGACTCCTAACTCTGGGAAACGAACTAGGGGTGGTGGAAGGGGAGGAGGGCGGGGGGTGGGGGTGAATGGGTGATGGGCAGTGAGGGGGGCACTTGACGGATGAGCAGTGGGTGTTATTCTGTATGTTGGCAAATTGAACACCAATAAAAAATAAATTTATTATTAAAAAAATAAATATTTTGATCATGAAAAAAGGATTTTATTAAAAAAAACAACATGGAATATGAAGTAAAACATGTCCATTTTTGAAGATGTCACTCATCCTTTTTATCCCTTGACAGGCATTTAAATACAGATGGCAAAAGCTTCCGCTGAAAAGAGTTTTTAGAAATACTTTCTTATGTAATTTAAAGAAGATGATCAGGATAAGCTTCTTGAAATCTTGGTTGGGACATTTAGGTTTTAATTTGTACCCCAACCTGGAAAACCAAAAATATTTAATTGGGTCCTAAATCAGCTGGCAAAAAAAAAAAAAAGAAAAGAAAAGAAAAAAAAATCTGTGCTGGAATCTATTACTCCATAAAATTGGGAATTGATAAAAAAAAAAAAAGACATTATTTTTCTAGCTATATTAGATTGTTTTCAAAGTGCCACTCATCATTGTGTGGTTTTATTTTAATAGTACATTTCTTGGTTAAAAATTTTCTGTGATGATATGAACAATTAATACCTAATATTTCTGTTACCTTGAGGAAGTCTATGACAAAATCATTTATCTCTCACTTTTAGCTAGGATTGTAATTTGGAAAGATGACTCACTAAAGAACATAACAGATAAATATGGCGGGAATTCATTTTTAAAATCAGAAGTCTCTGTATATCATTAGAGTGACATAATCTGTAATTTGCTTTAAACCTTATATTTTAATAATATTTTGATTGAAGTGGCTGAAGAAGAAACTTGATACACCCAACCTAATTCCTACAGAAAGTACCTGAAAAGTTGCTGGAGAGGAAGGAAGGACAGGAAGCCATGGCCAGGTTCACAGCTGCTGATAGACTCAAGAGACCTGTAGATAAGAAATAGTCCACAATAGGCAGAGCCAGAGATTTACAAACACAACATAAGGCAAACTCACCTCTGACTCATAGTCAATGGGAAAACACCAAAACCAAGATGGACTGGCTGGGGGTGTGGGGGCAGGAGGGAAGCCACATCCTTTCCTCTGAAGGCTGCTTCTCCACGAGGTGGCTCTCCTTTGAGGCAGACACTTCGAAAGTTTGATTAGTCTTCAATTGCCTTCTCCTATTCTCTCTTAAACACTAATCAGGTTTTCTCAGTCTGTGTTCCTCATACTACTCTCATCATTGCTTCTCAGTTTGCTTGCTGATTCCTGATCTTCATCCAACTTACAGCATCAGTCTTACTTCTAATATTCTGTCTTTACTAAAAATCCTCAGGAAGAGCTTCCTGCTTCATGGTTTTAAATTCATTCTAAAGCTTACTACCCAAAACTCAGTCATCTGACAGCCTAGTAGACCTAACGAGATACCTAGTAGACATCTCAAACTGAACGTATCCAGAATTCAGGGCCTGAGAGCCACTTTCAGCATCTCCTCTATCGTCAGACTTCTTTTGGTAACTCCACATCTGTAATAGCTCACAACACAATACTGGTTTATTCCTTCTGTTCTTGACTTCATACCCCACAGGGACTGTGGGAAGAAAACAATTTTATTTTTTATTTTATTTTTTTTTAAGATTTTTATTTATTCATGAGAGACACACAGAGAGAGGCAGAGACACAGGCAGGAGGAGAAGCAGGCTCCATGCAGGGAGCCTGTTGCGGAACTCGATCCCAGAACCTGGGATCGTGCCCTGAGTCAAAAGCAGATGCTCAACTGTTAAGCCATCCGGGCGTCCTAAGAAAACTTTTTTAAATTATATTTTTATTCAAGTGCAGTTAACGAAGCATTATATTAGTTTTAGGTGTGCGATCTAATGTTAATTCTATCATTTCACTCTCCTGACAAAGCTTCAGTGCTTCCTGTTGCCATTAGAGTATAATTCAAAGTCTTTACATTGGCCTCATTGTGTTTTTTTTTTTTCCTTCTTTATTTTAGGGTTTCTAACTTTTATTTGCCATGTAAAATCATTTAAACTCATATTTATAATTATTGTTACTTCATAACAGAAAAGACATTTTACCACACGCAAAAAGTAGGAAGAACAACCTAAAAATTAAAAAAAAAAATAACTGCATTTAAGTTTAATTCTCATAAAATCTTTACTTAAAGGGCCACATTTTCTCTATGTACTTTTTAAATTATTATTATTTCTGGGGGCATCTTGGTGGCTCAGTTAGATTAAGCATGACTCTTACAGCTGAGGTCAAAATCTCTGGATCTTGGGATCGGGTCCCAAGTCAGGCTCTGCACTCAGTACAGAGTTAGCCTCAGGATTCTCTCTTCTTCTCTCCCTCTGCCCCCTTCCCCATACTCTCTTTCTCTTAAATAAATAAATCTTTAACAAAATATATAAAATCATCACTATTTCTATATGAACCGGTGGAACATTTAAAAGATGAGTACTAGATTAGGAACCAACATTTGGGAACTATTTCTCCATTGTTTTTCATACTTAGAGCCATCCTCGTAGAAGTGAGGAAACTGACTCCAGAGGCCATCAGCTGATAATTGGTTGAATGGGATTCAAATTCAAGTCTGTCTGCTTCAGAACCAGTCGTTATACCCTACTCCAGTTTGTGTCTATGCAACCAGATTATCTTTGTGGTTCTTCCAGGATGTAGTTGACACAAAATAGGGCTAATTTGCTTTTTAGAGTCTTGGCTAGACTTGGGTCACCAGAGTGAACATAGGGATCAAATTTCATTTTTAGAATCTGTGCATGTGTGTGTGTTTTCAATTTAAGTCGTTGGCATACAATATTAGTTTCAGGGGTCCAATATAGTGATTTGACATTTATATACATTATGAAATGCTCGCCACGGTAAGTGTAGTTACCATCTGTCACCATACAAAGTTATTACAACATTATGATTATATTCCCTATGCTGCACTTTATATCTGCTTTACTTGTTTGCTTTAAAACTGGAAGTTTGTACTTCTTAATGTGCTTTATCTATTTCATCTTTTCTCATACTCCTCTCCCCTCGTGCAATCACATTTGTACCCTGTATTTATAAATCATTTTCCACTTTGTGTTTTAGATTCCACATTAAATGAAATCATATGGTATTGTCTTTCTCTGACGTATTTCACTTGATACCTTCTAGGTCTATCCGTGTTGTCACAAATAGCAAGATTTAATTTTTTTTGATAGCTATTATTTCATTGTGTGTGAGGGAGCATCGTCTTTATCCACTTATCTATGGATGGATACTTGAATCGCTTTTTTATCTTAGCTATTGTAAATAATACTGCAACAAACAATAGGGTGCATATGTATTCTCAAATTACTGTTTTCATTATCTTTGGGTAAATATCCAGTAGTGGAATTACTGGACTGCATGTTAGTATTTTGAGGAACCTCCATACTGTTGTCCATAGTGACTGCACCAATTTAATCATTCCTATCAATGGTGTATGAAGGTTCCCTTTTCTCTAAATCCTCACCAACACTTGTTATTTCTCTTCTTTACAGGTCTAGCCAAACTCACAGAGATGAGGTGATAGCTCATGATGGTTTTAGTTTCACATTTTTCTAATGATTAGTGATGTTGAGCATCATTTCATATTTTTATAGGTCATCTGTATGTATTCTTTGGGAAAATGTCTATTCAGATTCCCTGCCAATTTTTTAATCTTCTAAGCATTTAAGGAGTCTGAGGAGAGGACTGATTTGCCAGCTATTCATTTAGTGTTTGTTGAACTTACAGTGTTTGAATCTGATAGCAGTATGCACCGGAGGCAGAAAACCCAGAGCATGGGGTTATAGGAACACTGGAGAGGATTTCAAGAAGCAGTGGCTGGCTTGATCAGTGCTGTAGGATCGTGGGAGGTGATTACTGTAAATGATCAGTTGGATCTGGCTACACAGAGTCACTCATGACTTAGGTGAAGCAGCTTCAGGGGAACAGGGAGCTAGAGGCAAATCAGAAATGTGTACAAGACTGACGAACAGAACAAACAACATGCTTGCAACAACCTTCCCTGTCTCCTCTTTCACCCTGGTGAGCTAAAAACGAAAGGATTTAGGTAGCTTGCTGCACTCCAAAGAAGTAAATCAGAGGAGATTATGGGTGACGCGAAGCCAGAGGTTATGGCAGACACACCCGGTGGGAGCAGGATTAGGGAGCTCAATGGTCTCAACAGCTTGGAAAGATACAAGAACACTCGACTTTCTTCCTGTCAGTTTCCCGCATTTAGCAATGGAGGCCTCCTGCCCTCACTCTCGATATCTCAGGGTCTCCGCACATGAACATTCTGGAAGTCTACCCTCTGAATTCTCATACTTTGTCTTCGTTCACTTAAAAGCATACTTCTGGCAATAGCAGGAGCTGTAACAGTTACCAGTTCCACACTATCTCCCATTTATCAGACAGTGATCCATTTGTTTAATTTAATCCTCGCAGCATAATGAGTTAATATTTATCTCAATTGTGCAGATGAGGAGGTTGGGGCTCTCAAAGTTAAATAAATGGCTTAAGCTCCCAAATATATTTGTTCTTACTTATAGTTTCACCTCCAAACCCCACGAATCCTCCCACTTGGATCAGTCCTCAGGACCATGTTTTCCTTCATATGCCACGCCGCGGAGCAAAACATAATCATGTGGCTGGACTCGTATATCATGTATTCTTTATGTCCTATATTTTAATATGTTATCTGGAATTTCACCTGGGTGCTTTCTTTTCTTGGTAATTTTTTTTTTTTTCATTCTGTTCTGTCCTGATTGAAACACTTCTCTGTTCTCCTCAGGCCTCTTGCCCAAATATCCATCATCATCAACGTCCTCCACAGCTAATCTCAATTTCTATTTAACAGGGGTAATTGAGGCCAGAGGATTTCAACTTGCTCTGATACCAATCTCTGTAAGAAATGTGTTTGTACCAACATTCATTCTCCTGTAACTTATTCTAGGCTCAGAGGGAGAATGGCCCATTGATGGTTGAATTTTATTTTTTCCTTCCTGTGACTTCTGTATGAAGTCTACTTCTGTGGATCTCTTTTTCATTCAGCAACTACAGTTTGACCTTCGAGGCCCTGCTCATGTATTTCTTTCGTGAAATAACCCCCTGACACAAGTATTTTCTCCATGTTCCCCAACCACAGTCATTTTTTTCTGTGGTGTTAAGGCCGTGTCCTAGACACACATCCATCCTACTCATCACCTCATGGTAGATGACATGGTTGCCAACCTGGTTAAACATGCAGAGCCATTCCCTGATCTTTCCCAGGTGGTCTGGTTGCTGGACTGGAGCATGGCTTAGAAGTTGGTGTTTGGTAGATATTGCTGTGCATTATGGTGACCATCTTTGATTGGAGACCATGTAGTGGAAAGAACATGCCCTTGAGGGCTGAGAGAAATAGGTCAGATTTCAGCTCTGAAACTTACTGGAGGAGTGATTTTACACAAATTTCTCAAACTGTCGAACCCCCAGTAATAAATCTTCAAAATATAGCCAGATTCTTACCAAGTCTTACCAGTAATAGCCAAGCCATCCCAATCTCTTGTAAGGCCTCTTGCAGCCTCCTGACAGATCTGATTCACCCTCATATCCCATGTTATTTATGTATTTTCACCTAGAACCTATAGGTTCCTTTATGAAAAAGCCAGATAATGCTGTTCCTCTCCATCACATCTTCCAGTGGTTTCCTTCGACATGAAGAATATATTCCAGATTCTTCACAATGGCCTGTGTGACTCTCTATGATGTGCAGATACAAATTTCCCCATTCCGATTCCTGCTACCACTCTGATTTCCTTTCTCTCCTCTTCACTTTTCACGACAGACACAACTGGGCTCATTGGTTTTCCTTAATGAGACCCAAATAAGCTCTGGCTGCAGGGCCCTTGAACTTGTTTCCTTTGTTGCGACTGTTTGTCCTCCAGATATTAAAGGGACTCTCTTCTTGCCTTCATTCAGATTTCTATCTAAGCATCACCACCTCCGAGCAGTCTGACCTGGCAGTTCTAAATAAGTGTGCACGTACATCACATGCTGTCTTACTGATTACCACCTCATATGTTATACATTTTCTTTCAATTTAATTGTTTTCATCAGTGTCCCAGGCAACCTAGGCAGAGGAAGAAACGGTGAATTTAAGCATCCAGAGATTTCTGGGCAAGAGATGCAAGAGTGATTTCTGTTGGACAATGGGGGAGTAACACTGGACAAAACCAACATGGGATCATGTTACGTCTTTACCGGTATCGTCACTCACACTCACTGCTACCCTCCCAGCCAAGAACGCTGGAATGCTCTAATTTCCTGGTGCCTCTGGAAGTCATGCCAGGGAGACCGATGTAATCTTCCTGATTAACGAAGCTGCTGTGTTGACTCTCCTCTTGTCTTATTTACAAAGTGATCAGTTATACACCAACATGAAAACAACCTTTACTGTGAATAAAACAAGACATAAATTTTTTCCCCATAGTTGTAAAAAAAAAAAAAAATTCCGCATAGTCTAGTTCATTTCACATTAATATGTACTGTAATTAGATGGGGCATATTCTGTTTACCAGGTATATTATGGTGTAAAGCTACATAATATTTTCCCAGTTGTATTTCTAGTCTCTCAAACCATCTGGTTTCTGATATACCTTGTCTTAAAGACGGAAAGTAAAGTTTTTTGAGTGTGGTACCCGTAGCCTAGAATAATGACACAAATTACTTTGATTAAAAGCAAAGGCCATGGTTCATTTTCCTCATTAGATTATGTCAGTTATGGTATTGCTAAACACATATTTATTGTATTTTCCCCCAAATAAAAATGGGCTCTGTATGATTATTTCTTTTTAGTACTGAATGGGAAGAGTGTGGGTTAGAAGGCTTGTTATTAGTTTCTCTTTGTAAAATGACTCTTGGTTAATTAGAATTTGTATCTGTTCATAAATATTTCATTGGAAATTTATTAAATAAGCTTTAAGCCTTGTCACTGAGGTGAATGGTGATTGTCTAATTTAAGCCTGAATTTTTATCTGTAACAATGCCTTTGTCTGGTGACACAATTTCATATGAGCTTAATGAGAGTGAGTTTAGCTTATTCTGTTGTTCCTTTGTTGCATTGTCATGGCAATGTTTCACTCAGAATTATTTTTTATTTCATGCTTCACCACTGTATTAGCTATACTACTGCTTAAATGACTCCTCCATTAATTGGCACAGTGATCCACTGTGCATTGACATATGTCACAAAACTAAAAAAAAAATCTAAAAATATGGTTTATTGCTAGTTACTGTATATTTTTCAGATTATTCCTTTGTTTCTAACATAGGTTCATAGCAGCTGGAGTAGCTACCAGGAGTTCAGAAAATAGGGTATCGTAAGAGTATTGAGAGCCATTATTCCATAGAAATAACTGTTTCAATGTTTTAATACCCCCAGATTGACTCCTGGCCTTCAGCACATATTTTAGTGCTTACTTCTAAAGATTTCTTTCCGTGAAGTTACACTGCATTTTTTTTTTTCTTTCTCTCCATTCAACACATTATAGGCAGCCCATGGTGAGAGAATGGGAAAATCCCTTAGAGGCAGCAGTGGTCCTGAATTCTTTCTGCTTCTGGCTAAATCACTGATTTCAGTAGGAACTTGTTGGTGTCATTTCAACCCAACAGGTGTGAATTTTGTAACCTAGAGAGGGAGAGATTGAGAGTTGATGCATTCTGAAATTTTACATGAATTCATATTGATCACTTTTTTGGTAGTCAATTTCTCATGGAATACTGTAGATCAAATTTTTAAAAGCATTAAGATGTCACCATATAGATTGCTTTTTGTTTGTATACCATTGTGACTTGTCTCATTCAGAGAAAAATATTCTCTGCACCTATAAAAATACACAGGACTTCAAACCCTTATGTGCACTCATGTTAGGAACCAAGGATGGAGAAGTATACAGTCAGGATACAACTATTCAATGATTATTGGCTGTCCTGACATATGATTTATTTTGGTATCCTTTAAGAAAAGAGATTTTTGCAAAAGAAAACAGACTTTTAAAGTGAAGAAAGATATACTGTAAGTCCTTCTCTAGAGTAAAATAATCAAATTTTCTGATAAAACAGGATTCTTTAAAGAATTTCTCATTAAATATTTTGAGATATTTCTTTTCTATTAAAAATAACCTATCAAAAAAAAAATAAAAAAAAATAAAAAAAATAAAAATAACCTATCAAATTGTAATAGTGGCTATCTCTCTCAAATAATAATGAGTTGGCATTATAATGATATTAGATAAGAACATTTTTATTTCTTTTTCTTAACTGTTTTCATTCTAATTTATGAAGTTATCATTACTGTGGTAATAAAACCAAAAATGTCTCAAGAAGAGGTACCTAATTGAGAAGGACCTTGACAATTACTTTCCCATTTCAAATGAGCTAAGAAAATCTACATGCTAAGGTTTTTTTTTCTTTTTAAACTGAGGTAAAATTGTTTTTATGACATTCTATTAGTTTCAATAATTCAATTCAGTATACATTACACAGTGATCACCGTAAGTGTAATTATCATCTGTCGCCATGACACTGACCCCTCTCATCCTTTTTATGCACCCTCTAATCACCAACCCATCTGATAACCACCAATCTGTTCTCTGTATCTACATGGTATGATTTTTTTGTATTTTTAAATGTTTAACTGAAGTATACTTGACATATAAGGGCATTTCAGATTGCATTTCTTTATATTAATATTGAAATAGCAAGACAAGAAAGAAAACAATCCCATTAACAATTGCATCAAAGAGAATAAAATACCTAAAAATAAATTTAATCAAAGAGGTGAAATATCTGTATTCTAAAAACTATAAGACACTGTTAAAATGAGAAGTTTCATTTTTTTATTCATTTGTTTTGTTTTTAACATTCTGTAGGTGAGTGAAATCCTATGGTCTATGTCTGTTTGTGTCTCACTTATTTCACTTAGCATAATACCCTTAAGGTTTATCCATGTTGTCTCAAATGGTAAGATATTCTGTTTTATGGCTGAGTAGTATTCCATTGTGTATAGACGAGGTATGTCTTCTTCATCCATTCTTCCATCAGTGGATACAAGTTGTTTCCACATCTTGGCTATTTTAAATAATTCTGCAATGAACATAAGGATGCATATATATTTTTGAATTAGTGGTTTCATTATCTTTGGATAAATACCCAGAAGTAGAATCATTGGGCCATATAGTAGTTCTATTTCTAATTTTCTAAGGAATTTCCATACTGTTATCCACAGTGACTGCACCGATTGAAATTCCCACCAGCAACCTAGGAGCATTCCCTTTTTTCCATATCCTAACACTTGTTTATTCCCCTTTCTTAAATAGACATTTTAAGCAGATGCAGGGTGACACTTCATTGTGGTTTTAATTTGTGTTTCTCTAATAATGAGTGATTGAGCTTCTCTTCACATGTCTGTTAGCTGTATGCGTGTTGTCTTTGGAAAAATGTCTGTTTAACTCTGGCCATTTTTTAGTAGTTTTTTGTTTGTCTTTCCTATTGAGTTAAATTCTTCATATATTTTGGATATTAACCCCCTGTCAGATACATAATTTGAAAATATTTCATCATAATCAGTAGGTTGCCTTTTCATTTTGTTAATGGTTTATGTATGAACCATTGCTATGCAAAAAGCTTTTTAGTTTCATGTATTCCACCTATTCTAATTTTTGGAGTCAGATAAATAATTCACTGCAAAGACTGAAAGACTGATGTCAAGTAGCTTACTTACCTATGTTTTCCTCTAAGAGTTTCATGGTTTCAGCTCTTACATTCAAATTTTTAATACATTTTTGAGTCAGTTTTTGTGTTTGGTGTAAAATAGTGGTTTTCTCTACACCATTTTTTGGAGACTATCCTTTCCTCATTGTATATTCTTGGGGCTTTTGTCATCAGTTAATTGACCAAATAAATGTGAGTTTAGTTCTGGACTCTGTTCTGTTCCATTGATCTGAGTATCTGTTTTTTTTGTTTTGTTTTGTTTATGCCAATACCATACTGTTCTGATTATGGTATTTTTGTAATATAGTTTGAAATCAGGGACTATGATACCTTCAGTCTTTTCTTTCTCAAGATTCCTTTGGCTATTTGGGGTCTTCTATAGCTCTGTACAAATTTTAGAATTGATATTCGAGTTCTTTGAACAATGCTATTGGAATTTTGGTAACGATTTCATCGAATCTATAGATTTCTTTGTGTACTAGGGACATTTTAATGGTATTAATTATTCCAACCCATAAGCACAGAAGTCTTTCTGTTTGTTTGTGTTGTCTTCAATTTCTCTCATCCATGTATTACAATTTTCAGAGTACAGGTCTTTCACCTCCTTGTTTAAATTTATTCCTATGTATTTTACTCTTTAATGAAATTGTGAATGGAATGGCTTTCTTATTTCTTGTATCCATAGCTCATTTTTAGTGTATAAAAATGCAACTTATTTCTTTATATTGCTTTTATATCCTGCAGTATTACTGAATTTATTTATTAGTTCTAACAGTTTTTCGGTGGAATCTCTCAGGTTTTCTATATATAGTATCATTACATTGGCAAATAGTGACTTTTACTTTTCTTTCCAATTTAGATGACTTTTATTTCTTTTTCTTGTCCAATTATTGTGGTTTGGATTTGAAACATATTGCTTAAGGAGGCAAAAATAGGCATCTTTGTCTTGTTCCTGGTCTTAGAGAAAAAACTTTAAATTTTCACCATTGAGTGTGATGTTTGCTAAGGATTTGTCACTTATGGCCTTTATTAAATTGAACTTTGTTCTCTCTATAACCACTTTGTTGAGCATTTTTAGCATAAATGTATGTTGGATTTGGTCAATTGATTTTCTGTATCTATTTAGATGATCATATGATTTTTATCTTTCATTTTGTTAACATGGCATAGTATAGTCATCGATATTTGGATTTTGAACCACTTCTGCATCTTTGGAATAAATCCCACTTGCTTGTGGTATATGATCTTTATAAATGTGTGGCTGAACTGGTTTGCTCTGTTGAAAGTTTTTACATTGGTATGTTTTCTGTTATGGTTGTCAACGTCTGGTTTTAGTATCAGAGTGATACTGACTTCATAAAATAAGTTTGGAAATGTTCCCTTCTCTTTAAGGTTTTGGAAGAGTTTGAAAAGGACAGGTACTAAATCATTTTTGGCATAATTCATCAGTGAAACCATCTGGTCCTGAATTTTGTTTATTGGGAGGGTTTTGAAAATGGATTCAATCTCCTTTTTAGTATTCAATCTATTCAAATGTTGTCTTTCTTCATGAATCAATCTTGAAGATTGTATGTTTCTATGAATTTACCCATATCTTTTTTGTTTTCCAATTTGTTGTCAGATAATTGTTTAGAGCACTCTCTTTTGGTCCTTTGTGTATCTGTGGCATCAGTTATAACCTCTTCTATTTAATTTCTCTCTATATATATGAACTTTCTTTCTCTTTTCTTGTACTAAGCTAAAGGTTGGTTAATTTTGTTTATTTTTTTCAAAAAGCTCAGTTTTATTGATCATTTAAGTATATCTTATTCTCTATTTTTTTCTGCCCTGATCTTTATTATTTCCTTCCTTTTATTAAATTGGGTTTCATTCTTCTTTTTCTGATTAGACGTTTATTTTAGGTTCTTGTTTCTTGAGGTAGGCCTATACTGCCATGAACATCCCTCTTAGAACTGCTTTTCACATATTCCACAAATCAATTGTATTTCCATTTTCATTTGTCTCAAGGTATTTTTTTATGTATCATTCTATTTTTTTGTTGTTGTTGGCTTATTGTTTGTTAAGTACCATGTTGTTTCATTTCCACTACTTGTTATTTTTCCTTTTTATTCCTCTTCTAGTTGATTTCTAGTTGCATACCATTTTGGTTGAAGAAGATGCTTCATAGGATTTTAAACTTCTTCAACTTATTGAGATGTATTTTTTGACCTAACATGTGATCTGTTCTGGAGGCTATTTCATGTGCTTTGAGATAAATATATGTTCTGTTTTTGGATGGAGATGTCCTGTATATATCTATTAAGGCCATCAGATCTACTGTGTCATTCAAGTCCAAAATTTCCTTATTGATTTTCTGTCTGGATGATCTACTCATTGATGGAACTAGGGTATTAAACTCCCCAGTATTATTGTACTGCTGTCAGTTTTTACTGGTAGGTCTATTAATATTTGTTTTGTATATTTAGGTACTTCTTTGTTGGATACATATATAATTACAAATGTTATATCTTCTTGTTGGATAGAACCCTTTACATTGTGTAATGCTTTTTAAGTGTCATTTACTATAGTCTTTGTTTTATTTTATTATTTATTATTTATTATTTTTTATTGGTGTTCTAAAATTTGCCAACATATAGAATAACACCCAGTGCTCATCCCATTAAGTGCCCCCCTCACTGCCCATCACCCAGTCAACCCCACCCCCCAACCACCTCCCTTTCTACCACCCCTGTTCGTTTCCCAGAGTTAGGATTCTCTCATGTTCTATCTCCCTTTCTGATAATTCCCACTCATTTTTTATCCTTTCCACTTTATTTCCTTTCACTATTTTCATATTCCCCAAATGAATGAGACCATATAATGTTTGTCCTTCTCTGATTGACTTATTTCACTCAGCATAATACCCGCCAGTTCCATCCATGTCGAAGAAAATGATGGGTATTTGTTGTTTCTAATGGCTGAGGAATATTTCATTGTATACAATTACCACATTTCCTTTATCCATCTTTCAATGGACACCGAGGCTCCTTCCACAGTGTGGCTATTGTGGACATTGCTGCTAGAAACATCGGGGTGCAGGTGTCCCGGTGTTTCACTGCATCTGTATCTTTGGGGTAAATCCCCAGCAGTGCAATGGCTGGGTCATAGGGTAGATCTATTTTTAACTGTTTGAAGAACCTCCACACAGTTTTCCAGAGTGGCTGCACCAGTTCACATTCCCACCCACAGTGCAAGAGGGTTCCCCTTTTTCCACATCCTCTCCAACATTTCTTATTTCTTGCCTTGTTAATTTTCGCCATTCTCACTGGTGTGAGGTGGTATCTCATTGTGGTTTTGATTTGTATTTTCCTGATGGCAAGTGATGAGGAGCATTTTCTCACGTGCTTGTTGGCCATGTCTATGTCTTCCTCTGTGAGATTTCTCTTCATGTCTTTTGCCCATTTCATGATTGCATTGTTTGTTTCTTTGCTGTTGAGTTTAATAAGTTCTTTATAGATCTTGGATACTAGCCCTTTATCTGATACGTCATTTGCAAATATCTTCTCCCATTCTGTAGGTTTTCTTTTAGTTTTGTGGACTGTTTCTTTTGCTGTACAAAAGCTTCTTATCTTGATGAAGTCCCAACAGTTCATTTTTGCTTTTGTTTCCCTTGCCTTCGTGGATGTATCTTGCAAGAAGTTACTGTGGCCAAGTTCAAAAAAGGTGTTGCCTGTGTTCTCCTCTAGGATTTTGATGGAATCTTGTCTCACATTTAGATCTTTCATCCATTTTGAGTTTATCTTTGTGTCTGGTGAAAGAGAGTGGTCTAGTTTCATTCTTCTGCATGTGGATGTCCAATTTTCCTAGCACCATTTATTGAAGAGACTGTCTTTTTACCAGTGGGTGTCTTTCCTGCTTTGTCGAATGTTAGTTGACCATAAGGTTGAGGGTCCACTTCTGGATTCTCTATTCTGTTCCATTGATCTATGAGTCTGTTTTTGTGCCAGGACCACATTGTCTTGATGACCACAGCTTTGTAGTACAACCTGAAATCTGGCATTGTGATGCCCCCAGATATGGTTTTCTTTTTTTAAAATTCCCCTGGCTATTCGGGGTCTCTTCTGATTCCACACAAGTCTTAAGATGATTTGTACTCTCTGAAGAAAGTCCATGGTATTTTGACAGGGATTGCATTGAACATATAAATTGCCCTGGGTAACATTGATATTTTCACAATATTAATTCTTCCAGCCCATGAGCATGGCATATTTTTCTATCTCTTTGTGGCTTCCTCAATTTCTTTCAGAAGTGTTCTATAGTTTTTAGGGTATAGATCCTTTACCTCTTTGGTTAGGTTGATTCCTAGGTATCTTATGCTTTTGGGTGCAATTGTAAATGGAATTGACTCCTTAATTTCTCTTTCTTCAGTCTCACTGTTAGTGTTTAGAAATGCCACTGACTTCTGGGCATTGGTTTTGTATCCTGCCACACTGCCAAATTGCTGTATGAGTTCTAGCAATCTTGGGGTGGAGTCTTTTGGGTTTTCTATGTACAGTATCATGTCATCTGCGAAGAGGGAGAGTTTGAATTTTTCTTTGCCAATTTGAATGCCTTTTATTTCTTTTTGTTGCCTGATTCCTGAGTCTAGGACTTCTAGTGCTATGTTGAATAGCAGTTGTGAGAGTGGACATCCCTGTCCTGTTCCTGATCTTAGGGGAAAGGCTCCCAGTGCTTCCCCATTGAGAATATTTGCTGTGGGCTTCTCGTAGATGGCTTTTAAGATGCTGAGGAATATTCCCTCTCTCTCTACACTCTGAAGAGTTTTGATCAGGAACGGATGCTGTATTTTGTCAAATGCTTTCTCTGCCTCTATTGAGAGGATCAGATGATTCTTGTTTTTTCTCTTGCTGATATGGTCAGTCACATTGTTTTACGTGTGTTGAACCCACCTTGCATCCTGGGTATAAATCCCAGTTGGTCATGGTGAATAATCTTCTTAATATATTGTTGGCTTCTATTGGCTAGTATCCTGTTGAGAATTTTTACATCCATGTTCATCAGGGATATTGGTCTCTAATTCTCCTTTTTGGTGGGGTCTTTGTCTGGTTTTGGAATTAAGGTGATGCTGGTCTCATAGAGGAAGTTTGGAAGTACTCCATCTCTTTCTGTCTTTTAAACAGCTGTAGTAGAATAGGTACAGTCTCTTCTTTAAGTGTTTGATAGAATTCCCCAGGGAAGCCATCTGGACCTGGACTTTTTGTGTCTTGGGAGGTTTATGATGACTGCTTCAATTTCCTCCCTCGTTATCGGCCTGTTCAGGTTTTCTATTTCTTCCTGTTCCAGTTTTGGTAGTTTCTGGCTTTCCAGAAATCTGTCCATTTCTTCTAGATTGCCTAATTTATTGGCATATAGCTGCTCATAATCTGTTTTTAAAATCGTTTGTATTTCCTTGGTGCTGGTAGTGATCTCCCCTTAATTTCAGTCTTTTCTCTCTTCTTTTTTAATAAGGCTGGCTAATGGTTTACCTATGTTACTCTTTCAAAGAACCAACTCCTGTTTTGTTGATCAGTTCCTCAGTTCTTCTGGTCTCTATTTCATTGAGTTCTGCTCAAATCTTTTTTAACCCTCTTCTTCTACTGGGTGTAGGATCTATTTGCTGTCTTTTCTCCAGCTCCCTGACAATTGGCTTTCTGACATTGAATTGTAATCCAAATTTTGTAACTCTGTGGGAGAGCGGATTGTTTCTGATTCTTTCTTTTGAGGTGAGTTTTTTCCTTCTAGCCATTTTGCTCAGTGCAGAGTGGCCAAAAACAAGTTGTAATGGAAAAAGGAGAAAAAGAAGAGAAAGAAGCAAAGAAAAAAGAAGGAAAAAGAGAAGAAAAGAAAAAAAGGGGGGGGGAGAAGCAAACAGAAAACAAAAAACAAGGGGGTCAACTTGCTTTTCCCCTGACTTTCTAACTGGTCTTCTGGGGGAGGGGCCTGCTGTGCTGATTCTCAGGTGTGTGCACCTGGGGGAGCTGCCCAGCCCTCTACCAGGTCTACAGTTCAGTGGGATTCTTAATCCTGTGAGGCCCCTGCTCAGGCCCAGGTACAGGGTGACACCAGGAGGGACAACCACAGTGGCGGCGGCCAGCTGTCCAGCCCTGGAGTCAGCTCCCACAGTAACTACTGCAGCATCCAGTGCGCAGGGGTCCGGGTGCTCCGAGGTAGGGGCACGATCTGCACAGCTCGGGGCCACCCGGTGGCAGGAGAGACCTGGCTGTCCTGTGTCCTCCCGGCCTCTGCCTGTCCCGGGGGAGCCCCGGATCCTCGGCTCTGTCCTCCGGTGCCCTGGGCTCTGGACCTGCGACACTGTGAATGGACCTAAAGTACCACGATGTGTAATTTAAAAGCATCAGAGTCAATTTTGTGTAAAGTTAACTTATCCTTTATTACAATAAAACTCTATAAGCCATTATACAGGTTAAAGGTTAAAGAAAAACTCAAAATATAGAAACAGTGAAATAACAGGGAAGGGCAAGCCTCCGTTGGGCTGCAGCCATCACGAGCCCCACGGTGAGAGCTGGGGCGGGCTCCCTAGGTGGTCAGGGGGCTGCTAACAGGTGGAAGCTGGTTGTTCTGGAGGCAGATGGCAGGTCTGGCCCTCTGGGGACCCCAATTACAGGCACCTGGGCCTACTCCTCCGGGGTGGCCACGGGTGCAGGGGGCTCCTCCTCATCGGAGCAGGGAACCATAGGTTCGACCAGCACGTGCACCACCTTCACCTCAGGAACCAGCATCTCTGCCTTGACCAAGTCCTCATCTCCAGCAGCCACTATCCCCTCAGACCCTGAATCTTCCCCAGGCTCCACAGTCAGAGGTGGGGTGGGCTTTTCGGGTGGTTCAAGTGGTTTCCTCGGCCCTGAGGCCGGTTGCTCCAACGAGTTAGGAGGTGGCTCGGGCATAGCCACGACCTCGAGAGCAGGGGGTGGCGCCTGCTCCTCCTCCAGGTCGCCCAGGGGTACAGGGGGCTCCTGCAGGGCAGAGCAATGAACTAGAGCAGTGACCACTATCTGCAGGGGCTTCACCTCCCCAGCAGGCGCCTCAGTGCGGGCCGAGCCCTCAGCCCCAGCATCCAGGATGGCCTCGATCCCTTCAGGCCCCGACGGGGCAGCAGGCCCCACGGTCCAAGCTGGGGCGCGCTCCAGAGCAGGTTCACGGTGTTTTCCTCGGGCCGAAGCTGTAGATCCAAGAAGACAAAGTAGCACCACCAGGACGGACTGTCCACGTCCCTCCCAAGTCAAGGCCACTCTTCCCACCACTCCTGGTGTGTGAGGGCAAGAGCCCTGGGAGGTGTCCCCAGGCTGCAGCCCATGGGGTAGGGTGTGAGCCCACCCCCTGCTCCCGGCCCAGCTGCATGGAGGCTGGATCTGGGGGCCCCATCTGTCCCCAGCTCGGCCACTCCCAAGCCTCCTCACCCCCAGCCTCTGGCTTCGCTGCATGGAGGCATCTGAATTGCCTGAGGTAACGCCGGGCCCGGACTTCCACGTCTGAGCCTGGCAGGTGGTGACTTAGGAATTGTAGAAGTTTCCTAAGGGAGGGAAATGCTGGGAGCTGACAAAAGTCGTCCCGATAATAATCCAGCCATATTTCCAGCATGCAGGAGATGGCCCTGGGGAGGGACAGGCAGGCACAGGCGTCAGAAGACAGGGCTCTGTCACATGCAGGTGTCCCGGGGAAGCCCTGCAGGACCCGGGGCCCGGCTTCCCGCGCGGGGTGTCGGAGGCCAGTCCTGCTCCTCGTCCCCCTGCCACCTGGCGGTCCTGCCTGCCACAGGCCTGCTCCCCGAGGAGGGGCTGGGATGCAGCCTCTGTGCGGGGAGCCCAGGCCCAGCGGTGTGACCATCAGCGTCTCTCCTGGGGAAGCGGGCTCCCTCCTCAGCCTGGTCCCTGCCCACCTGCCCCTTGAGTACACTGGCAGGCATCAGGGGGACGAGGGGCGTCTGGCCTGTCATTGCCCTCACTGCACACACTGTCGCTCTGGGAAGCTCCAAGGCAGGAGGGCTCGGGCTCTGTGTTCTGCTAGGCCTTGCCAGGAGCCGCCCGGGACCTCCACCTTCCCTCCTGTGGCTCTGGGCTGCCTCCCTCCCGAGGGGCCCCCGGGGGTGTCCTTCCACTGACTCTAATCTCCCATCTCCCACGGGGCGGGGGCCGCCTGGTCCGGGAGCCCTCACCGGCCCTCCTGAGCACCTGCTGTGCCCCCGGGTCCAGGTGCCACCAGATTGGGGAGTACGATGCTCCCCACCCCCTCTGCTCTGGGCTCCAGGTGTGGGGCAGAGAGAGGGTTGGGGGGGATGGAGAAGGTCTCCCTGAGGGGTCCCAGTGCCTCCCACCAAGCCCACACCCCATCCACTGCTCTCCTTTGCTCTTTTCCAGAAGGGGCCTTAGACCTTTCCCCTGTCACGGGAATTGCAGATGTGTGGGGTGAGGGTGCCAACCGGCGGCAGGAGAGACAAGCAGGTGCGGGCGCCCCACAGCCCCCTCGCTGCCCTCCTGGAGAGGGAAGGCCCTCCTGCAGGAGCCGGAGTCACTCACAGTTTCCAGCGCTGCAGGACGGCGTTGTTATTACCACATGCAGCTACGATGTACCCATACCTAGAGGAGGGCGGGGACATCCCATGAATCGTCCTGTGGACACGACCTCTCATCATGGGGGCTGTCACCTGTGACCCCGACTAGGCCGGAGCCCTGGGGGCCGTCAGCTCTGTTTGTGGGGCCACAGGCAGCTCCCGGATGCGCCTGCACCTGCTGGGGGTTCCTGAAGCCTTGTGCATGAAAGGGCTCCGGCCAGGCCCATGGCCAATATCCTAGTGGGCCTGAGGCACCCCGGGGTGCCCTGGTCTGGCTGCCCCAGGACACAGACCCCCGATGGACTCTCAAACCTCCCTTTCAATGGGGAAACAGGCCGCTCAGGACCCTGGTGACGGGGGGGGGGGGGGGGGGGGTGGGGGCGGGGAGGAGGCACAGGCCTGGTCACGGGGAGGAGGACGGCTGCTGAGCACAGGCACAGCCCCTCTGGCCGACCCGCCACAGGCCGGGCCCCGGGGCTGCCCTCCAGGACCCCGCTAGGCCCTGGGGGACCCTGCTCCAGGCGGGGGAGCAGCCCGAGGCCGGGAAGCTCACACCATCCCCAGCCTCCCCAGCAGCAGGTGGCCCAGCCCTGGGCTGCGGAGGGGCAGGTGCTCACTCGGTGAACAGCAGGTCCAGCACCTCGTCCGTGGTGGCGAATGTACGATAATCCTCTAAAAAGCTGAAGATGTAGATGATGTCCCTGCGCTGCAAGGCGGGCAGTAGTTGTCGGACTTCGAGCTCCAGCAGCTCCGTCCAGCTGGAATTCATCGGGACGATCCGATGCCCCCTCCAGGCCGCGGCCCCAGCACCCTGAGGTGGGACAGAGGGGACCTGCAGCTGCAGGGAGCCGCCGGGAGGCCTGGGATCCCGCCCCGGCAGGCCCTGCGCTGGGGCCCCGTGGGCTTGAGGAGCTGGGGCTCCCTCTCCCGCTCAAGCTCCCTGCCTGTCTCTTACACAAACAGGACCAACTATGCAATAGAGAAACAATCTCAGAGGATAAATGTTCAAAATATTTGGATCAGTACAAGGACCTCAAGAGACACAGAGAGAGAGACCGAGAGAGGCAGCCACACAGACGGAGGGAGAAGCAGCCCGTGCAGGGGGCCCAGGCGGGGCTCGATCCCGGGCCTCGGAGATCAGGCCTGGGGGAAGGCAGGCGCTAACCCCCGGGGGACCAGGCCTCCCCTGAGGGCTCTATTCTGATGTTCCCACACTTCTGTGCGCAGGGACTCTGCATCTGGCCCAGGCAGGGGCAGGGCCATGGGGGCAGGTGTGGGGAGGGGGGGATCCAGACTCATGTGGGAGCAGGAGTGTCGGGGGGCCGAGGGGGTAGCAGGCTGGCTTCTGGGACCCGGGGCCCTTCCTGCCGCATCGGGGCCCGGGTGTCGGGGGGCCCAGCCCCTGCACTCACCCTGAGCCCGCGCTGGCCTCCGTTAGCTGTGCAGGGCACCTCCCTGCTCCTGGAGGCGGTGGGGCAGACGACCCCTTCGTCCTGCTTGCACCCCACGACCCGGGTGGAGCTCTGTGGAGACAGTGCCCGGCAGCCAGGCAGGAGGCCTCAGCACCCGGTCTGGCCCCCTCGGCTGGGCCTCACCCCCAGCTGCCTCCACCCAGACACCCACAGTGCAGGCCGCACCCACCGCCCCCGGGGACAGCAAAGGGATGCAGTTGCAGGGCCTCGGGGTGACTCTGGGGCGGGTAGAGGACCTCAGGAACCCTGTTTGCCCCCTGCCCACCATGACATGAGGGTGACCCTGAAGGGATCCCCGGGGAACCTGCTGCCCTGCAGGGTCCCCCAGCCTGTATGGGACCTGCTCACACATCCTTGGTTCCCTGAAACTGAGGAGGAGGGGATGGGGCTCCCAGGATGGTGGCACCGGGGGCCTGGCCTGGCCTGTGCTGTGTTACCTGACGGCGCCTCCTGATCACCGCCCTGATGGGTTGGTATTTATTCTGGAGCCACTGCCTACAGCATAGGAACAAGCCGCACCCCTGGGGTTCCTGGGAGCCAGAGCCCCCAGAGGTGAGAAGGCAGCAAGAGAACATCCTCCAGTAGCAGATGTCTCCAGCCAAGTGAGCCTGAGCTGGGGCTGCACTGGATGCGGGTACCTGGTTACGGGGGTTCCGAGTTCTGTTGGGCTCTGTGACACGGAAGTGACCTCACTGCCTGAGACCCCCTCCCTGACCCACTCCTGGAGGAAGCTGCAGGGGCAGCGCTCGTGCTGCCGACGCCCCCCTCCCTGCAGGCAATGGCCTGTGCACACAGGGACACAACCACACCCCTGTCCACAGGCCCCAGGGAAGGACTGTGTGCACCCAGGGCCCCAGCCTGGACACACGCCTGGGTTCAGACACGACTGTCCAGTCTTCCCCGGTTTGACCCTGGAGAAGCCGTTGTGCCCGTCGGGGATGGTCTGCATCTTGCCTGTGGGACAGGGAGTGTCCTAGCGGGTGCTTCCCCCAGACGTCCCAGGCCACTGAGGCCTCATATCTATGACCTTGGAGGCGGGTGTCACCTGCAGGACATACCTCCACCCACACGTTCTTCCTTGGTGTGTACATGCGTCCAGGCCCACGAGGTCCTGTGTGCACAGGACTAACACACTAATGTTACCTATATGGCAGGGCTGTTTACCTGTAAAATACTGCAAAAAACTACCTATTACAATGTCTGCTATTTATTGCTGTCACCAGTGATGTCGATGATAAGAGTCTTTCAAAAAGATACTTTTATTTTAAGATTATACTTTATTATACAGCTCTAAAGCCACACATGTTTTAAAATCCTAAATCCACATTGGGCCAGAACAGCTGGCTGATAAATAGATTACATTCCAAATATGTGTCAGTAGACACCATTAGCCAAATTAAAAAAAAAGAATAATAGAAAAAGAGAGGCACTTTCTAGGGACAGTGTCCTTTACATCTCAAGACTATGTCTTGTTTTTTACATGTGGTATCTTACAGTAGTTGGAATTTTTGGTATTTTAAGTAAAGGGATTATTTTCCTAACACACACACACACACACACACACACACACACACATGGGCACCGGTACCCTCATTCTGGAGGCCCAGAAGATGACAGTCCCCCCGGGGCAGGGATGGGCAATAGCTCCCCACGATCCTAGGCTCCTGAATCCAAGGCAAACCCTACAGAAGGTGTCGGGGTCTTGGCCTAGAAGGGGTGAGGCCGTCCTCATCCTGAACCCCTGCCTGTCGTGCGTTCCGGGCCCTTCCCTCGTTTCCCCTGGGTGAGCTGTGGACGGCGGTGCCCCCAGTGGGTCGCCCTGACCTGGGCCCTAGGAAACCTGCCGTCAGTCGCAGAACTGAACGTAGACAGGAGGCCCTGACTCTCCAGCCTGACCCCGACTGAACTGAAATCATGTGGTGTGTGCACGCACACTGACCAAGAAACAGAGACACGGACACACACGCAGACACATGTGCAGAACCAGGAAGTTGGCAGAGGAGAAGCGACATCATTGAAGATCATTAAATAAAAAAAGAAAGAAAGCTGAATCTTGAATGGAGAAAATGGAGCAATTAAAATAGAATCATGAAAAAATAATTCATCAAACCAAAAAGCAGAAAGAGGGATAAAGAGGCAGGAGCACATCGGTGACACAAAGCGGCAAGCCTCGAATGTCAGGATGATCGTGCCTCACGGACTCCACGGAACACAAGTCGAGCAACAAGCAGCACCTTCCAGCAAAGGCCTAAGCGGATTATTTTGTGTTGTTTTGATTTAAGATTTTTATTTCTTTATTCATGAGAGTGACAGAGAGTGAGAGAGGCAGAGACATAGGCCGAGGGAGAAGCAGGCTCCATGCAGGGAGGCCGACGTGGGACTCGATCCCAGGGCCCCAGGATCAGGCCCTGGGCCGAAGGTGGATGCTCAACCCCTGAGTCACTTGGGGGGTCTAGACTAAGCTAATTAAAATTTACAAGTGATTGTGAATACTCTGTTTGTAATGTGGTGAAATTTCTGTTTACTAAGAAAGAGAGGGCACCCTGGGTGGCTCAGCGGTTTACTGCATCTTCACCTTACACCAAATACAAAAACTAACTCAAAATGGATTAAATCTAAATACAGGACATAAACTAAAACCTCTTAGAAGAAAACATGCAGATAATCTTTTGACCTTGAGTTTAGCATAGAATACTTCAATATGGCACAAAAAGCACTGGACTTCAGTGTTAAATGCTCTTGTTCTTCAAAGGACATAATAATGAAAATAAAAAAGCAATCCATATAATGGGATAAAATGTTTATAAATCATATACCTAATGAGAAACTTATTTCCAGAATATATGAAAAACACTGATAAGTCAATAATATAAGTACAAAAAGCTCAATTTAAAAAAAATGGGCAAAGGATATATAAATAGACATTTCTCCAAGGAAGATCAGAAATTGCTGATAATTACTTGACAAGATACCCAACACATTTTCAATTTTCATTGTATCCATTACCAAAGCATCTAACCATACCGTGAAATAGACTCCTATATGTACCACACCGTACAGAACAGTGCCGCTTCCTAGATACTCAATGCAGTTGTTCCTCAGGACAATCCTATAAAATAGGTATCATGGTGCCCATTTTATAGATGAGGAAATTGAGGAAAAGGTACCTCATCAGAGTTTTACAAAGAGCAGGACGTAGAACTAGGATTTCATCTCAAACTTTTATTAAGTCCACAAGTCCAAAGATGACTTTTAGAGCTGTAAACTAAGTATTATATTAATGTTTTGGTCTATTCAGAGTTTTTCAACTACAAGGAATGTGAATTTATAAATTGTAAGTTTTCTAGAAATATTTGCTTTTTCTAAATGGTCAGAATAATTAACAAAGTTCTATTCTTATATTTTCATAATCTCCTACATATGTAGGTTTATAGATCTACATCCTTTCTCATTATAATAAGGCTTCATTCAAATTTCTGTTCTCCTTCCTTTTTGGTGGATTAAGATTGATGAGATTTGGTGGAATAAGATTTAATTTAGAAATTAATAATTTTATTTTATTAATATTTTATATTTAGAGACATTTTAAATAAGTACACTTAACAATGGATTTACTCTACTTTTTAATTTTATCCATTATTTTATTTTCGGTTATTATTATTATAAGATGTTTTAAATAATTATGTTTTCTGAATTTCTGGGAAAAGTTTACATTATTTTTATTATTTCTATTCTATTCTATTTTATTTATTTATTTTTAGAGAGAGAGGGAGGGAGAGAGAGAGAGAGAGAGCAACCACAGGAGTTGTGGGGGAGAGGCAGAGGGAGAGAGAGAGAGAGAGAGAGAATTGTAAGCAGGATCCACACCCAGTGTGATGTGGGACTCCATCTCATGACCCTGAGATCATGATCTGAGCCAAAATCAAGAGTAGAACGCTAAACTAACTGAGCCATCCAGGTGCCCCTACTATCTCTATTTTAAAAAGCTTTAGCAAAATTTTTCTAAGTGAATGAATGTGTACTATTCTCTTTTTTGCCATTATTTTTCATTTATAGGGCAAGGTCAGTTCCCATCTGATGGATGTCAATAACCATAGCTGATGATGATACTTGGTAATACGCTTTGTTTGACTGCACAGTAGTAGAATCCTCTTTGCAGACCTGCGGCTGGCAAGACAATTGTTTCAACCTCCAGTTACCATTAGGCTCGTATCAATCATATTTCTTCTACAGGAAGGGTGGCATCTTTCACTTCATATTCTAGATTCTATATTGTTTCTGTGTAGGGGATGCAACACTATCCCTCTTTGGATGGAATATTAGTAGAAATCACCAGTCTCCTTTCATAAAGGATTGCACTGCACTGTACTGCATATCCCACACTATTCAATCAATTCATTTATTAGTTCTACTTTCTCACTATTTTTTTTAGAAACTTAAAGATATTTAAATTGGCATATAAATCCAAAAAAGAACTCCACAGAATATTTTGTGAAAAAGACACCTGGATACAGTGCTAGAGATGGTGTTGTCACAGTGCTTCTTCAGAGATACTTGGCACAGTGCAGCAAGAGTTAAATGAAAAATGAGAAACCATTTGAACTGGTGACTTTACATTTAGAAATCTATCCTAAAGAAATCATTAAAGATATTCAGAATGTATATTTAGTATTATTTAGATCAGTAAGATAACAGCTGGAATTACATATTTAAAACAAAGGCATTTAAAAATAATTATGTGTTATATGTGTGATAAAGCATTAAATTCTACTCTTGAAAACAACATTACACTATGCCTTAACTAACAAGAATTAAAATAAAAACTTAAATAAACAAAAATAAAAATACAGGATAAAATAACACCATTAGAGATTAAAAGGAGTTCCTGAAAATCTTTTATTAGTGAAATTCATTAACATGAAAATACTCCAAAGTTGATGTAAATGAAATAAGGGGTTAAAAACTGAAACAGAATATGTATATTGCAGAGAGATGAAAGATAGCATTTTGAGGTGACTGTTACTATTCTCTTTATTTTTTCAAGATTTTCTAGGTTTTTTATGATATGTATAAATCACTTTTATCACCTAAAACTTATAATTAAATTATTGTAACAATAAGTTGGAATTAATTTTATTGGTTAATTTTTCTTCATTCTCTGAATTTATTCTGGATACATATTGATGAGCACTCAAAGTTCACTGTACACTTGTACATTGTTAACTGTAGACTTTATTTGTCCTCTCATCTTATATGGAAGACAACAATACAAACTTATATAATATAACACCACTACCAGTTTTTTTGTATATTATGGTTTGTGTAAATTAAATGAAATTAATTAAATATTAATTATTAAATATTTTATGTAGTCACCAGTGGGGAATGCAATGAGCAATAGAAAGGATGCATTTGCAATTATGTGTCTTTGTATATACATGATTATAAATAAATATTTCTGAGGCATTAAGATGACTCAACTTTCAGTACTTTACTATAACACTGTCCAGTCAGTATAATTATTTTTTAAAATTGGTTCTTAAAAATTTTTAATTAATTGTAATAGCTTCAAAAATGGATATATTATGGAAGTGTCCTCGAAAACTTAAAAACAGAATGACTATGAACTAGCAATGGCACTATTAGGTATTAAATGATACAAAAATACTAGTTCCAAAATACGCATGCACCCTGATGTTTATAGCAGCATTATCTACAACAGCCAAATTATGGAAGCAGTCCAAGTGTCCATCAACTGATAAGGGAGAAAGAAGATGTGGGGGATCCCTGGATGGCTCAGCGGTTTAGCGCCTGCCTTTGGCCCAGGGCATGGTCCTGGAGTCCTGGGATCAAGTCCCACATCGGGCTCCCTGCATGGAGCTGCTTCTCTCTCTGCCTAGGTCTCTGCCTGTCTCTCTGTGTCTCTCATGAATAAATACATAAAATATTTAAAAATAAAGATATGGGGATCCCTGGGTGGCTTGGTGGTTTAGCACCTGCCTTTGGTCCAGGACGTGATCCTGGAGTCCCGGGATGGAGTCCCATGTCAGGCTCCCTGCATGGAGCCTGCTTCTCCCTCTGCCTGTGTCTCTGCCTCTCGCTCTCTCTCTGTGTCTCTCATGAATAAATAAATAAAAATCTTAAATAAAAGATATATATATAGATATATAGAAATAGATACATAGTGTGTGTATATATATACATACATATATGTGTATATATATGTATATATTAGAATCATAAGGTTCTTGTTTTTTCTCTTGATGATCTGATCAATCACACTGATTGCTTTACGAGTGTTGAACCAGCCTTGCATCCCGGGGATAAATCCCACTTGGTCATGGTCAATAATCTTCTTAATGTACTGTTGGATCCTATTGGCTGGTATCTCGTTGAGAATGTTTGCATCTGTGTTCCTCAGGGATATTGGTCTCTAATTCTCCTTTTTGGTGGGGTCTTTGTCTGGTTTGGGATTAAGGTGATGCTGGCCTCATAGAACGAGTTTGGAAGTACTCCATCTCTTTCTATCTTTCAGAACAGCTTTAGTAGAATAGGTAAGGTTTCTTCTTTAATCGTTTGATAGAATTCCCCTGGGAAGCCATCTGGCCCTGGACTCTTGTGTCTTGGGAGGTTTTTGATGACTGCTTCAATTTCCTCCCTGGTTATCGGCCTGTTCAGATTTTCTGTTTCTTCCTGTTCCAGTTTTGGTAGTTTCTGGCTTTCCAGAAATCTGTCCATTTCTTCTAGATTGCCTAATTTATTGGCATATAGCTGCTCATCCTAAGTTTTATAAATCTTTTGCATTTCCTTGGTGTTGGTGCTGATCTCTCCTTTCTCATTCATGATTTATTAATTTGAGTCTTTTCTGTCTTCTTTTTAATAAGGCTTGCTAATGCTTTATCTATCTTGTTAATTCTTTCAAAGAACCAACTCCTGGTTTTGTGGATCTGTTCCACAGTTCTTCTGGTCTCCATTTCGTTGAGTTCTGCTCGAATCCTTATTAACTCTCTTCTTCTGCTGGGTGTAGGTTCTATTTGCTGTTTTGTCTCCAGCTCCTTTGGGTGCGAGGTTTGCTTTCGTATTTGGGTTCTCTCCAGTTTTTGGACGGATGCTTGTGTTGCAATGTATTTCCCCCTCAGGACTGCTTTTGCTGCATCCCAAAGATTTTGAACGGTTGCATTTTCATTCTCATTAGTTTCCATGAATCTTTTTAATTCTTCCCTGATTATCAGGTTGACCCTTTCATCTTTTACAGCATGGTCCTTAACCCCGACGTGTTTGAAATCCTTTCAAACTTCTTGCGATATAGTTCTAGTTTCAAAGCATTATGGTCTGAAACTATGCAGGGGACGATCCCAATCTTTGGTATAGGTTAAGACCTGATGTGTGACCCAGTATGTGGTCTATTCTGGAGAAAGCTCCATGTGCACTTGAGAAGAATGTGTATTCAGTTGCGTTTGGATGTAAAGTTCTGTAGATATCTGTGAAATCCATCTGGTCCAGTGTATCATTTAAAGCTCTTGTTTCTTTGGAGATGTTTTGCTTAGAAGACCTATCGAGTATAGAAAGAGCTAGATTGAAGTCACCAAGTATAAGTGTATTATTATCTAAGTATGTCTTAACTTTGGTTATTAATTGATTGATATACTTGGTGGCTCCCGCATTCGGGGCATAAATATTCATGATTGTTAGGTCCTCTTGTTGGATAGATCCTTTAAGTATGATATAGTGTCCCTCTTCATCTCTTACTTCAGTCTTTGGGACACACTTTAATTTCTCTGATATAAGGATGGCTACCCCTGCTTTCTTTTGAGGACCATTTGAAAGGTCCATGGTTCTCCAACCTTTTATTTTCAGGCTGTAGGTGTCCTTATGTCTAAAATGAGTCTCTTGGAGACAGTAAATAGATGGGTCTTGCTTTTTTATCCAGTCTGAAACCCTGCGCCTTCTGATGGGGTCATTAAGCCTTTCACGTTCAGAGTAACTATTGAAAGATATGGATTTAGTGTCATCATGATACCTATTCAGTCCCTGTTTTTGTGGATTATTCCCTTGGACTTCCTCCTTCTTTTACAGGGTCCCCCTTAATATTTCTGGCAGAGCTGGCTTGGTGGTCACATATTCTTTCAGTTTCTGCCTATCTTGGAAGCTCTTCATCTCTCCTTCTATTCTGAATGAGAGCCTTGCTGGATAAAGTATTCTTGGGTGCAGGTTCTTCTCATTTAGGACCCTGACTACATCCTGCTGGCGCTTTCTCGCCTGCCAGGTCTCTGTGGAGAGGTCTGCTGTTGTCCTAATGCTTCTCCCCATAAAAGTCAGGGATTTCTTCTCTCTTGCTGCTTTAAGGATCTTCTCTTTAGTTTGGAATTTGCAAGCTTCACTATTAAATGTCGAGGTATTGACAATTTTTATGGATTTTAGGGGGAAATCTCTCTATCTCCTGGATCTGAATGCCTGTTTCTCTTCCCAAGTTAGGGAAGTTCTCAGCTATGATTTGTTCAAATACACTTTCTGGTCCTCTGTCCCTTTTGGCGCTCTCGGGAACCTCAATTAAACGTAGATTTTTCCTTCTGAGATGTCATTTATTTCCCTTAACCTATCCTCATGGTCTTTTAATTGTCTTTCTCTTTTTTCCTCAGTTTCCATCCTTGCCATCCACTTGTCTTCTATGTCACTCACTCATTCTTCTACCTCGTTAACCCTCGTCGTCAAGACCTCTAGTTTGGATTGCATCTCATTTAATTGATTTTTAATTTCGGCCTGATTAGATCTAAATCTGTAGTCATGAAGTCTCTTGAATCCTTTATGCTTTTTTCTAGAGCCACCAGTAGCTTTATGATTGTGCTTGTGAATTGGCTTTCTGACATTGAATTGTATTCGAAATTTTGTAACTCTGTGGGAGAGAGGACTGTTTCTGATTCTTTGTTTTGAGGTGAGTTTTTCCTTCTAGTCAGTTTGCTCAGTGCAGAGTGGCCAACAACATGTTGTACTGGAAAAAGGAGAAAAACAGAAAGAACAAAGTAAAAAAGAATAAAAAAGGGGGTGGGGAAACAACAGAAACAAACAGGAAAGAAAGAACAAAGGGAGTATCCTCTGATTCTATATACTGTAAATCCCTCGACTTCCCCTGGAACTTTCCAATGGTGCTTGGTCAATAACTTGCATTTCCAACTGACCTTCTAACTGGTCTTCTGGGGGAGGGGCCTGCTGTGCTGATTCTCAGGTGTGTGCACCTGGGGGAGCTGCCCAGCCCTCTACCAGGTCTACAGTTCAGTGGGATTCTTTATCCTGTGAGGCCCCTGCTCAGGCCCAGGTACAGGGTGACACCAGGAGGGACAACCACAGTGGCGGCGGCCAGCTGTCCAGCCCTGGAGTCAGCTCCCACAGTAACTACTGCAACTCCCAGTGCGCAGGGGTCTGGGTGCTCCGGGGTAGGGGCACGATCTGCACAACTCTGGGACTGGCTGCAGGAGTGACCTGGCTGTCCTGTGTCCTCCCGGCCTCTGCCTGTCCCGGGGGAACCCCGGATCCTCGGCTCTGTCCCCCGGTGCCCTGGGCTCCGGGCCTGCGAAACTGTGAATGGACCTAAAGTACCAAGATGTGTAATTTAAAAGCATCAGAGTCAATTTTTTGTGAGGTTAACTTATCTTTTATTGCAATAAAACTCTATAAGCTATTATACAGGTTAAAGAAAAACTCAAAATATAGAAACAGTGAAATAACGGGGGAGGGCCAAGCCTCTGTTGGGCTGCAGCCATCACGACCCCGTGGTGGGAGCCGGGGCGGGCTCCAGAGGTGGTCAGGGGGCTGCTAACGGGTCCAAGCTGGTTGTTCCGGAGGCAGGTGGCAGGTCTGGCCCTCTAGGGACCCCGATTGCAGGCACCTGGGCCTACTCCTCCGGGGTGGCCACGGGTGCAGGGGGCTCCTCCTCATCGGAGCAGGGAACCATAGGTTCGACCAACACGTGCACCACCTTCACCTCAGGAGCCAGCATCTCTGCCTTGACCAAGTCCTCATCTCCAGCAGCCACTATCCCCTCAGACCCTGAACCTTCCCCAGGCTCCACGGTTGGAGCTGGGGCGGACTCTTTGGGTGGTTCAACGGGTTTCTCCGGCACTGAGGCTGGTTGCTCCATCAAGTTAGGAGGTGGCTCGGGCACATCCATGACCTCGAGAGCAGGGGTTGGCGCCTCCTCCTCCTCCAGGGCTCTGCCTCCAGGGGGCTTCTGCAGGGCAGAGCAATGAACTAGAGCAGTGACCACTATCTGCAGGGGCTTCGCCTCCCCAGCAGGCGCCTCAGTGCGGGCCGAGCCCTCAGCCCCAGCATCCAGGATGGCCTCGATCCCTTCAGGCCCCGACGGGGCAGCAGGCCCCACGGTCCGAGCTGGGGCGCGCTCCAGAGCAGGTTCACGGTGTTTTCCTCGGGCCGAAGCTGTAGATCCAAGAAGACAAAGTATCACCACCAGGACGGACTGTCCACGACCCTCCCAAGTCAAGGCCACTCTTCCCACCACTCCCGGTGTGTGAGGGCAAGAGCCCTGGGAGGTGTCCCCAGGCTGCAGCCCATGGGGTAGGGTGTGAGCCCACCCCTGCTCCTGGCCCAGCTGCACGGAGGCTGGATCTGGGGGCCCCACCTGTCCCCAGCTCGGCCACCCCCAGGCCTCCTCACCCCCAGCCTCTCGCTCCGCTGCATGGAGGCGTCTGAATTGCCTGAGGTAACGCCGGGCCCGGACTTCCACGTCTGAGCCTGGCATGTGCTGACTTAGGAATTGTAGAAGTTTCCTAAGGGAGGGAAATGCTGGGAGCTGACAAAAGTCGTCCCGATAATAATCCAGCCATATTTCCATCATGCAGGAGATGGCCCTGGGGAGGGACAGGCGGGCACAGGCGTCAGAAGACAGGGCTCCGTCACATGCAGGTGTCCCGGGGAAGCCCTGCAGGACCCGGGACCCTGGCCTCCCACGCGGGGTGTCAGAGGCCAGTCCTGCTCTTCGTGCCCCTGCCACCTGGCGGTCCTGCTTGCCACAGGCCTGCTGCCCGAGGAGGGGCTGGGATGCAGCCTCTGTACTAGGAGCCCAGGCCCAGTGGGGTGACCATCAGCGTCTCTCCTGGGGAAGCGGGGCTCCCTCCTCAGCCTGGTCCAAGCCCACCTGCCCCTTGAGTCCACCGGCAGGTGTCTGGGGACGGGGGGCGTCTGGCCTGTCATTGCCCTCACTGCACACACTGTCGCTCTGGGAAGCTCCAAGGCAGGAGGGCTCGGGCTCTGTGTCCTGCCAGGCCTTGCCAGGAGCCGCCTGGGACTGCCACCTTCCCTCCTGTGGCTCTGGGCTGCCGCCCTCCCGAGGGGCCCCCGGGGTTGTCCTTCCACTGACTCTAATCTCCCATCTCCCACGAGGCGGGGGCTGCCTGGTCCGGGAGCCCTCACCGGCCCTCCTGAGCACCTGCTGTGCCCCCGGGTCCAGGTGCCACCAGATTGGGGAGTGCGATGCTCCCCACCCCCTCTGCTCTGGGCCCCAGGTGTGGGGCAGAGAGAGGGTTGGGGGGGCATGGAGAAGGTCTCCTTAGGGGTCCCAGTGCCTCCCACCAAGCCCGCACCCCATCCACCACTCTACTTCGCTCTTTTCCTGAAGGGGCCTTAGACCTTTACCCTGTCACGGGAATTGCAGATGTGTGGGGTGAGGGTGCAGCCACCCCGCCCCACAGCCCCCTCACTGCCCTCCTGGAGAAGGAAGGCCCTCCTGCAGGAGCCGGAGTCACTCACAGTTTCCAGCACTGCAGGACTGAGTCGTTATCACCACACGCAGCTACGATGTACCCATATCTAGAGGAGGGCGGGGGCATCCCATGAATCGTGATGGGTACGCGACATCTCATCATGGGGGCTGTCACCCTGTGACCCCGACTAGGCCGGAGCCCTGGGGGCCGTCAGCTCTGTGTGTTGGGCCACAGGCAGCTCCCGGAGAAGCGCCCGCACCTGCTGGGGCCTCCTGAAGGCTTGAGCATGAAAGGGCTCTGGCCAGGCCCATGGCCAATATCCTAGTGGGCTTGGGGGGTCCCGGGGTCCCCCTGTCTGGCTGCCCCAGGACACAGACCCCCGATGGACTCTCAAACCTCCCTTTCAATGGGGAAACAGGCCGCTCAGGACCCTGGTGATGGGGGGGGCGGGGAGGAGGCACAGGCCTGGTCACGGGGAGGAGGACGGCTGCTGAGCACAGGCACAGCCCCTCTGGCCGACCCGCCACAGGCCAGGCCCCGGGGCTGCCCTCCAGGACCCCGCTAGGCCCTGGGGGACCCTGCTCCAGGCGGGGGAGCAGCCCGAGGCCGGGAAGCTCACACCATCCCCAGCCTCCCCAGCAGCAGGTGGCCCAGCCCTGGGCTGCGGAGGGGCAGGTGCTCACTCGGTGAACAGCAGGTCCAGCACCTCGTCCGTGGTGGCGAATTGATGGTAATCTTCCAGGAAGCTGTGGACATAGATGACGTCCCTGCGCTGCAAGGCGAGCAGCAGTTGTTGGACTTTGTGCTCCAGCAGCTCCGTCCGGGTGAGCTTGGTCAGGACGATCCGATGCCCCTGCCCGGCCGCGGCCCCTGCACCCTGAGGTGGGACAGAGGGGACGTGCAGCCTGCAGGGAGCCGCCCGGAGGCCTGGGATCCCGCCCCGGCAGGCCCTGCGCTGGGGCCCCGTGGGCTTGAGGAGCTGGGGCTCCCTCTCCCGCTCAAGCTCCCTGCCTGTCTCTTACACAAACAGGACCAACTATGCAATAGAGAAACAATCTCAGAGGATAAATGTTCAAAATATTTGGATCAGTACAAGGACCTCCAGAGACACAGAGAGAGAGACCGAGAGAGGCAGCCACACAGACGGAGGGAGAAGCAGCCCGTGCAGGGAGCCCAGGCGGGGCTCGATCCCGGGCCTCGGAGATCAGGCCTGGGGGAAGGCAGGCGCTAACCCCCGGGCGACCAGGCCTCCCCTGAGGGCTCTATTCTGATGTTCCCACACATCTGTGCGCAGGGACTCTGCATCTGGCCCAGGCAGGGGCAGGGCCATGGGGGCAGGTGTGGGGAGGGGGGGATCCAGACTCATGTGGGAGCAGGAGTGTCGGGGGGCCCAGGGGGTAGCAGGCTGGCTTCTGGGAACCGGGGTCCTTCCTGCCGCATCAGGGCCCGGGTGTTGGGGGGCCCAGCCCCTGCACTCACCCTGAGCCCGCGCTGGCCTCCGTTAGCTGCGCAGGGCACCTCCCTGCTCCTGGAGGCGGTGGGGCAGACGACCCCTTCGTCCCGCTCGCACCCCACGACCCGGGTGGAGCTCTGTGGAGACAGTGCCCGGCAGCCAGGCAGGAGGCCTCAGCACCCGGTCTGGCCCCTCGGCTGGGCCGCACCCCCAGCTGCCTCCACCCAGACACCCCACAGTGCAGGCGGCACCCACCGCCCCCGGGGAGACCAAAGGGATGCGGCTGCAGGGCCTTGGGGTGACTCCGGGGCGGGTAGAGGACCTCAGGAACCCTGTTTGCCCCCTGCCCACCATGACATGAGGGTGACCCTGAAGGGATCCCCAGGGAACCAGCTGCCCTGCATGGTCCCCCAGCCTGCATGGGACCTGCTCACACATCCTTGGTTCCCTGAAACTGAGGAGGAGGGGATGGGGCTCCCAGGATGGTGGCACAGGGGGCCTGCCCTGGCCTGCGCTGTGTTACCGGAAGGCGCCTCCTGATAAAGGCCCGGATGCGTTGGTATTTATTCTGGAGCCAATGCCTACAGCATTGGAACAAGCCGCACCCCTGGGGTTCCTGGGAGCCAGAGCCCCCAGAGGTGAGAAGGCAGCAAGAGAACATCCTCCAGTAGCAGATGTCTCCAGCCAAGTGAGCCTGAGCTGGGGCTGCACTGGATGCGGGTGCCTGGTTACGGGGGTTCAAAGTATTGTTGGGCTCTGTGACACGGATGTGACCTCACTCCCTGGGACCCCCTCCCTGACCCACTCATGGAGGAAGGTGCAGGGGCAGCGCTCGGGGCTGCAGACGCGCCCCCCCCCCTTCCCTGCAGACAATGGCCTGTGCACACAGTGTTTTCCAGAGTGGTTGCACCAGTTTGCAGACCCCCAAGAGTATGAGAGGGTTCCCCTTTCTCTGTAACCTTGCCAACATCTGTTGTTTTCTGTGTTGTTAATTTTAGACATTCTGACAGGTGTGAGAAGGGATTTCATCATGATTTTGGTTTGTTTTTCCCTGATGACGTGTGATGTTGAGTATTCCCATGTGCCTGTTCGCCATTTGTAGGTCTTCTTGGGAAGAACGTCTATTCTGTCATCGGCCCATTTCTTAAATGGATTATTTGGTTTTTGGGTGTTGAGTTTGATAAGTCCTTTGTAGATTTTGGATAAGAGCCTTTATCTGATAGGTCATTTGCAAACATCTTCTCCCATTCCCTAGGTTGCCTTTTAGTTTTGTTGATGGTTTTCTTTGCTGTGCAGAAGCTTTACATCTTGATTAAGTCCCAATAGTTCATTTTTGCTTTTGTTTCTCTTGCCTTCATGGATGTATCTTGCAAGAAGTTACTGTGGCCAAGTCAAAAAGGGTGGTGCCTGTGTTCTCCTCTAGGATTTTGATGGAATGTGGTCTCACATTTAGATCTTTCACCCATTTTGAGTTTTTCTTTGTGTCTGGTGTAAGAGAGTGGTCTAGTTTCCTTCTTCTGCATGTGGATGTCCAGTGTTCCCAGCACCATTTATTGAAGAGACCATCTTTTTTCCAGTGGATAGTCTTTCATCCTTTGTCGAATATTAGTTGACCATAGAGTTCGGGGTCCACTTCTGGGTTCTCTATTCTGTTCCATTGATCTGTGTGTCTGTTTTTGTGCCAGGACCACACTGTCTTGATGACCACAGCTTTGTAGTACAACCTGAAATCTGGCATTGTGATGCCCCCTGCTATGGTTTTCTTTTTCAATATTCCCCTGGCTATTCGGGGTGTTTTCTGATTCCACACAAATCTTAAGAGGATTTGTTTCAACTCTCTGAAGAAAGTCCATGGTATTTTGATAGGGATTGCATTAAGCGTGTAAATTTCCCTGGGTAACATTGACATTTTCACAATATTAATTCTGCCAATCCATGAGCATGGAATATTGTTCCATCTCTTTGTGTCTTGCTCAATTTGTTTCGGAAGTGGTCTGTAGTTTTTAGGGTATAGATCCTTTACCTCTTTGGTTAGGTTGATTTCTAGGTATTTTATGCTTTTGGGTGCAATTGTAAATGGCATTGATGTCTTAACTTTGGTTATTAATTGATTGATATACTTGGCAGCTCCCACATTCGGGGCATATATATTGATGATTGTTAAGTCCTCTTGTTGGATAGATCCTTTAAGTATGATATAGTGTCCCTTTTCATCTCTCACTACAGTCTCCAGAATAAACTTTAGTTTATCTGATATAAGGATGGCTACCCCTGCTTTCTTTTGGGGATGATTTGAAAGGTACATGGTTCTCCAACCTTTTTTTTTCAGGCTGTAGGTGTCCTTATGTCTAAAATGAGTCTCTTGAAGACAGCAAATAGATGAGTCTTGCTTTTTTATCCAGTCTGAAACCCTGCACCTTCTGATGGGGTCATTAAGCCCATTCACGTTCAGAGTAACTATTGAAAGATATGGATTTAGTGTCATCATGATACCTATTCAGTCCCTGTTTTTGTGGATTGTTCCCTTGGACTTCCTCTTTCTTTTACAGGGTCCCCCTTAATATTTCTGGCAGAGCCGGTTTGGTGGTCACATATTTTTTTCAGTTTCTGCCTATCTTGGAAGCTCTTTATCTCTCCTTCTATTCTGAATGAGAGCCTTGCTGGATAAAGTATTGTTGGCTGCAGGTTCTTCTCATTTAGGACCCTGACTACATCCTGCCATCCTTTTCTGGCCTGCCAGGTCTCTGTGGAGAGGTCTGCTGTTAATGTAATATTTCTCCCCATAAAAGTTAGAGATTTCTTGTCTCTCGGTGCTTTAAGGATCTTCTCTTTATCTTTGGAATTTGCAAGCTTCACTATTAAATGTTGAGGTGTTGAACAGTTCTTATTGATTTTAGGGGGGCGATCTCTGCATTTTGTAGATCTGAGTGCCTGTTTCCCTTCCCAGATTAGGAAAGTTTTTGGCTATGATTTGTTCAAATACATATTCTGGACCTCTGTTCCATTTGGCACCCTCAGGAACCTCAATTAAATGTAGATTTTTCTTCCTGAGGCTGTCATTTATTTCCCTTAATTTATCCTCACGATCTTTTGTTTTTCTCTTTTTTCCTCAGTTTCCCTCTTTGCCATCACTTGTCTTCTATGTCACTCACTCATTCTTCTACCTTGTTAACACTCATCCTTAGGACATCCAGTTTGGATTGCATCTCATTTCATTGGTTTTTAATTTCGGCCTGATTAGCTCTAAATTCTGCAGTCATGAAGTCTCTTGAATCCTTTATGCTTTTTTCTAGAGCCACCATTAGCTTTATAATTGTGCTTCTGAATTGGTTTCTGACATTGAGTTGTATTCGAAATTTTGTAACTCTGTGGGAGAGAGGACTGTTTCTGATTCTTTGTTTTGAGGTGAGTTTTTCCTTCTAGTCAGTTTGCTCAGTGCATAGTGGCCAGCAACAAGTTGTAATGGGAAAAGGAGAAAGAAGAAAAGAAAAAGAAAAAGAAGAAGGAAAAAAGGTGGGGAGGGAAACAAACAGAAAACAAAAAACAAGGGAGGTATCCTCTGATTCTATATACTGTAAATCCCTCGACTTCCCCTGGAACTTTCCAGTGGTGCTTGGTCAATAATTTGTTTTTCCCCTGACCTTCTAGCTGATCTTCTGGGGGAGGGGCCTGCTGTGCTGATTCTTAGGTGTGAGCACTTGGGAGAGCTGCTCAGCCTCCTGCTTGGTGCAGGGCTCAGGGGGAGCTGTTTATCCTGTTTATCTGGTGAGGCCACTGTGAAGCCCAGTGGGGGTTGTTTATCCTTTGAGGCCCCAGGAAGAACTACAACAGTGGTGGTGGCCAGCTCTGGAGCCCTGGATTCAGCTCCTGAAGTAACTATGGAGTCTCAGTCTGCAAGGGCCTGGATGCTCCAGGGTTGGGTTTATCTGCAGAGCTCGGGGCCACCCGGCAGTAGGAGCATCCTGGCTGTCCTGTGTCCTCCTGGCCTCTGCCTGTCCCGAGGGGAGCGCCGGATCCTGGGCTGTGTCCCTCGGTGCCCTGGGCTCCGGGGCCTGCGCTTCTGCAATCGCTCCCCGGCCGCGCATCCCCTCCAGCAGCCCCGTCCTCCCTGAGCGGCCTCCGAGCTGCTCCCGGCCCCACGGGGCGAGCGCTGCAGCCCTTTAGGGAGCTCGGCCGGGGGCACAGTTGTCTGTTAGTGCCCCCGGGAGCCTTCGGGCATCCCTGCCCTCCTGGGGTCCTGCCCGAGCTCCCTGCCAGCGCCTTTCTGTCCGGGAAGGTTGGTGCAGCTCCTGCTCCTCCGGGCCTGGGCCCTCCCCCGTCCTGGGCGCACTCGCCACAGGGCCTTAGCTCGGCTCCTCGCAGGGCCCCTCCCCCTTGGAGGCTTTTTATTTCTCTCTCTCTTTTTTTTTTCTTTCCATCTTCCTACCTTCATAGAAGTGCGAACTTTTCTCACTCTATCATTCCAGCTGTTCTCTCTTTAAATCTCAGGCCGAATTTGTAGGTTTTCAGGATGATTTGACAGTTACCTAGGTAAGTGGGTGGGGACAGGTGACCTGGAGACCCTACTCTTCCGACATCTTGCCCCCTCCCTCTAGTCTTTGTTTTAAAGTCTATTTGTCAGGCATCTATCCTACCTTTCTTTTTGTTTTTCATTTGTATGAAATATCTTTTCCTTTCCTGTCACTTTGAGTCTGTGTGTATCCTTATATCTGAGGTGAGTCTCTTAGAGGGGATAGATAGGTGAGTCTTGACTTTTTACCTATTTAGTTGCTCTCTGCGTTTTGGAGAATTTAGTCCATTTAGGTGCAAAGAAATTATTGATAGGTAGTTACGTACTGCCACTTTGTCGATTGCTTTCTGGCTATTTCTGTAGTTCTCAGTTCCTTTCGTCTTCCCTTGCTTTCTTCCCTTGTGGTTTCTTTAGTGTCATATTTAGATTTATTTCTCATTTTCTTCTGTGTATGTTCTATAGGGTTTTGCCTTGTGATGACCATGAGTTTCATATATGAATAGCCTGGGTAGTAGTGCCTCTCCATCTGTGGGAGATATATCCCAAGGCCCCCAGTAGATGCCTGAAAACTATATATATATTTTTTCCTTTATAGACATACCTATGATAAGGTTTAATTTATAAGTTAGGCACAGTAAGAGATGAAATATTTAACTATTTACTACAGTATAAGTTATGTGAATGTCATCTGTTTCTCTCAGTATCTTATTGTGCTATACTCACTCTCCTTGTGATGGTTTGAGATGGTAAAATGTCTATACCATAAGATGAAGGGAGGCGAGTGACACAGGAATTGTGATGAAGTGTTAGGCTACTGACGCTACGTCACAAGGAGGATCATTTGCTTCCACATCATGGATGACTGTCCGTAAGTGAAACTGACTTTGGGCTGCATCCCAGGACGACTGCATCTGCATGTGAGCTTCTCAGAAGTATCTCAGATCCCCACAGACCCCAGATCCCTTGGCTATAAGCCTCATTGGTTTTCAAAGCCGGACATTTTTAGGGCCTTGTGTCTCTGATACATGTCCCAAGGGCTGGAGAGCCTGACATGGGGCACAAATGCCTCACTTCTCAGGAAGAAGTGATATCCTTCCCTGTTGTTGTAGGTCACTGCAGTAGGGTTGGAAGTTTTGGTGAGACCTTGTCTCTGCCTCTCCTGCCATCTCAGTGTGCCTCCTTTTATCCCCTGCTGTGGAAGAAGCTGTTTAGAGAGTGATTCTGTTCTTTTTCAGGGGGAGTTACTTTTGTAGCTATAGATGTGGCGTTTCCATGGAAGGAAGTGAGTTCATGGTTTTCCTATGCTGCCATCTTGGTCTATCTCCTGTGAGACTACATTATTTTTAAAGGTTAAAAAAAATTTTTAATGATGTTTAATGTATTACAAAATATGTAACATCTGGATATTGCTAAAAAGTAATGAAAACTCAGTTTGAACCAAAGTATCTTCAAGATACTTTCTCTATATACCATGACTGGGATCTTCAATATTTAGGAAACTAAAATATTTTTTATGAAGCAATAAAATAACAGATTATCATAAGAGATTATTTTGTTATGGCTGCATATAAAAGAATTCCAGTACAATGCAACTGGAAAACTATGTCCTTTATGGTGACATTCACGTAATCTGGGGGTAAAATGGGCTTTATCCTGAGAAATTTGTACTAGGATTAGCAACACTTTCCTGCTCTTGGGTGATATTAGAGACTCAAAGCTGAGATAAAGTTTTATCAGATTTTCAATTAAAAATTAATTTACAAAAGTAATTCTGTATTTTCCGAATTTCATGACACATTTTTTTAAAAATTTTTATTTATTTCTGTGACTATCATAAATAGAGAGAGAGAGAGAGAGGCAGAGACATAGGCAGAGGGAGAAACAGGCTCCATGCACCGGGAGCCCGAGTGGGATTCGATCCCGGGTCTCCAGGATCGCGACTTGGGCCAAAGGCAGGCGCTAAACCTCTGCGCCATCCAGGGATCCCTCATGACACATTTTTAATAGTAGCAGAAAGACTTGTGCCTTCAAAGAGTTCTGGTAGATTTGGGGGAACAAAATTTGCTAATTTTCAACACTGTTCTAATATATCCATTCTTACCATTTGGGATTTATGAAGAGATAGCATTTTGTGTTTGAGTACTATGGATATTTTTCAATGTTTAGTGATAATAAAGTATGTTAGAAATAGGTTACAACCCAAAATTTGTGCATGCAAGCTGGTTTTTACACCAATGGTTCTCACTCACCAGTGGGGGAGCGGGATACTTCCACTGCCTGGGAGATATTTGACAATGTCTGGAGATATTTTCAGTTGTTGAAACGAGACAGAGGTGCCAGAATGTAATGGATAAAGGCCAGGGGTACTGCTAACCATCCTACAATGCACGTGGCCCCTACCACAAAGTATTATCTAGCCCCGAAGGTCAATAGCACCGAGGCATAGAGATCTGCTTTAGATTAATCACTGTATTCAAAAGTAGGTGGTGATCAAAATATGTTGTTTGCCTTGTGAAACTTTGAGAAAAAAGAAGACTCTATCCAACCCTTTTACATTTCTGACATCTGTGTTGCATGTGATTGGCGATTCTCTTTCTTCTAAATATCTATTGTGTGTTTCATTGACTGCTGGGATAAGAGCCACTTGTTTCTCCAGTAATTGTCACAGGAAAAATGCCAGATGGTGATACTGAGAGAGCACCATAAAAAAAATAAAAATAAAAAAAGAGAGAAAGAAAAGAAAACTATGAGTGTTTTCCTTCCCATTTCAGTTTCAATCTAAGTTGATCTAATGTTTGAAATACATCCTATCCTTCTTTGGAAGAAAAGATGATTCATTTATACAAATGGCATCCAAATGCTAATCAGACATGACTTGTAAGATTTTTTTTAATATCCCTGTTTATTACTTGCCCCTACTATCCCTATAACATTATTAAATGAGAGGAGGGATTCTTTTGCCGCTAAGTAAAAATTTAGGTGGGTTCTGTGATTCTTCTTTGTACCTTTGAGGTGCCTTGTGGTTAACTTTAAATCGCAAAATGGAATATGAGATTGAAATTGAAATTGATCATTAAAGCCCAGTCCTTGATAATTATCATAACTATGAATTTGATTTAAATCTCCATTGTGACATACCGGATTGCTCCGGGTAGATTGCCTATTGCCTGGGACTAGGAATAGCCAGGCACTGTTCTCTTTTCCATTCACTTTGTCCCGAAACCTCCTAAGGTGGACAACAGAGAGGGAGAGGGAAGGGGGAGAGTATTAGACAACATTCTTCCTTGAACTGGCACTGCTGTGAGATGACTTTGTGTTCTCTACATCTGGCAGATTGTTCTAGCTGGTTTTCACTAGTTAGTAGTGTAGTCGAAGTTCTCCTGCTGTCTCTGGGGATCCCCTGCTTGGACTCTCTACCCCCATATGGGCAACGGGTACCCCTCCCCTGAGTCTTACTCCCTGTTAGATTCTGGGTTTTTTAGGAGCTCCTCCCCCACTGCAGAAAGACTTTTATTCTTTTTTTTTTTTTTTTAAGATTTTATTTATTTATTCATGAGAGACACAGAGAGAGACAGGCTAAGACAGGGGCAGAGGGAGAAATAGGCCCCATGCAGGGAGCCTGATGTGGGACTTGATCCGGGGTGTCCAGGATCATGCCCTGGGCTAAAGGCGGCGTCAAACCGCTGAGCCACCCGGGCGTCCCTATTCTTAATTCTTATCATGTACCCCGATAATACTCTTAAACAGAAGTCACGTTGACTCCCAACTGACTCTTTCTCCTCCTACGTGATAAAATATCTAGTCTATGAGAAACACTCACCTAGTATTTACCTCAACAAGTTCTAGGCTAAGTCCATGGCCACGGAGTTTTCACCATACATCCTTTTTGCCCTTTAACTTCCTGATTCACCTTCTGACCTCTGGGCAACACAAATCACACAGGGTGAAGTCCTTGGAGTCCCTTCTCTCCTAGGCTTCAGGAGGCAGTAGTGCTTCCTGAGTTGTGCAAATGTGGCAGGGAGTGATTTGATCATAGCACACCAGGGACCCTCTCCAGGGAAAAAATTCTTAATCTTCATTCCAATGACTGGTTTTCCTAGCTGCTTTGAAAATCATTACCTTTGTAGGCTCAGCATTTACTTGGTTAAGCTACATTTTTTGTTGTTGTTGTTGTTGATTGTGGACTGAGTTAAAACTTATAAGCTACCAATTCTGATTCCCAGAAGAATTTAAATAATTATTTCCTCATGTCCCAAACCTTCATAATATTTGGAAAAAAAAAAAAGATAAATAAAGCCATGTGAATACTGTTTTACTCAGGAATCTTACTGGTAATTTAAAATTATGCACGTGTAATTGACAAACTTATTTACATCTTGGATTCTGTTTTTATCCAAATAATTACAATGTGAGGCTACAAAGAAAACAATGGGGAGGACGACCAACCCCCCCTTTTTTAAACTTATGCTACAGATGAAAGTAATGAGGGATTGTTTTGTGATTTGCAATACTATTTAACCCATGTAAATATGTATATAGAGTGTTTTCTGTCGTTAAATCATTTTTAATTATGCCATTTTCAATTTTGGTGTGGAATATTCAGTAACTGGCGATAAGACAAAGACATCCAAGAAAGCTATTTTGGATAGAATAATTTTGGCAATGCAAAGCTAGCTAGCAATATTGTGCAGACAATACACAGCTTGTTCTATTCATATTTATCCTGCTGACCTGGAAGATAAAACTGATACTTCACTGCAGGGTCTGCTCCAGCTGGAATGAGACATTGTGTTTGTAGGACCTATGATCTTCTTTGCAGAGAAAAGTAATTCATAAAGGTAGAAAAGGGCATCATGAGAAACATTCTCCTCAATCTGTGGGAAGAGTGTGAGGGTCGCTGAAAGGTGGGAAGCAAGACTGATGAACGGCAATGAGCGGATGAAAAGAAAAATCTATTCTGTATAGTTTACTCTCGAGAATATGAAATGAAGAAAACACATCTGTGAAAGTTAGGTGTGTCTCAAGGGACAGTCTTGTTTGTTTGTTTCTAAGACAGGTGTTTTAACTTTTACTTGCATTGCGGGATATATCATGACTATTTTTTTTTTTTCTACTTGAATTTATTTTAATTCTGCAGCCCATTTTGCATGAAATACTCAGGACCAATGCTTGGACCTAGGCTGTTGTGAACTTGTGTTTTAAAGATGTCTTTTTCTTAATTCTGTATAATATAACGTTTGTTATTGTGGTAGAAAATATTTTAGTTTGACCTATGTGTTCACCAGTTGTTTTTTTTTTGCAGGCCGAAACCCTAGTTTATTTCATCATCAGCAGCATCTTAGCCATCACAAAAATAAACTCTACCAAGGGCGACAGAAGTCTCTACAGCGAGGCTAAGGGCTCAGCCGCCAAGTAGCGAACATCAGAGGGGTGCATGGTGGGCACTGCCCGGGCAATAAGTTAGGAAGCAGCGGGGCTGGTGGTGGTGGCAGGTGCGGGCTGGGGCCTCACTTCTGGGCAGGCACGAGGTCATCGATGGCCTGGCCCTGCTCCAGCCGCTGGTCCGTCTCCATGAGCAGCTTCACGCCATCCACCAGCATCTGTACCAGCTCCACCTCTGAGAAGCCCAGGCGGTCTGCATTGAAGACATCAAAGAGGCCCCCCACAGCAGCTGTGTCCACACCACCTGTGCCTCGTTTCTGAAGCCGCAGCCGCTTGAGCACCTCCGGGAACTTCTCATGCTTGCCCAGGTGGGGCGGCTTGATGTGCACACCTGCCTGCAGGTCTGTGCCCAGGTAGGATGGGCAGGTGAGGACGTGGCCCAGGTGAGGGGTCCACATGAATTCGTAATTCTTTGACTTGAAAAGTGTTTCCATCTGGGTGAGGCCTTTGCAGAACCGAGGGAACACCTCCTTCGTGTTGCCCCCCTTTCTGCATGGAGATGACCCACAGGTGGTCTTCCTCATTGATCCACATCAGGAAGGTCTTATTGTCGCTGTGCCAGATGCTGCGGGCATCCGGCCTTGTGCTCGTCGCTGGGCTTGTGGCCGCTGGGCCAGTCCTCGAGGATGGGGTCAAAGAGTTCCTTGCACACATCATAGGACTCCCTGTCGCCTGCCACGCAGCCCACGGTCACGATGTAGGGGTGGCCCAGGCTGTCCATGCTGGTCTGGGCGGCAGCAGGTGGCAGGTGCCCGGGCAGGGAAGGGGCAGTCGGTCTGACTGCAGCTCCGGGCGCGGCGCAGGCCAACAGCCTGTTCACCGGTTGTTTGTGAACCTTTCCCTCTTATATCCCAGTGTCTTTTGGATTATCAATTTTTCTTCTTTCTGAAGTTATACCTTTATAGGCTTCTTTGGTAAAGTTGGGTTTCTGGTGGTAAGAAATCAGTCTTAGTGTGTCAGAAAGTGCATTGATTTCTCCTTCTGTGTTGAATAATTGCCTTGCTGGATAAAAATACTGCTTGATATGAACTTGATCAAATCAGAGATTTAATCTGAAGATGATTTTTTTTTTTTTGGAGATAATTTCTTATAGAGAGAATTTGGTTCTTGCTTCACCTGAGGATGGTGATGTCCTATAGACCTAACAGCAGATGGGCTTCCTTTGAGAGACCTGGTTATTGAGGGAGGCTCTGGGTCTGCTTCTACTGAGGACATGAATGTCAAGGTAAGTGACCTCTTCCACTTTGGGAAAGAGTGACTATAGTTTTCCCAGACAATATTTTCAAATTTTATTTCATCTGGTTTTAAGATGGATTTAGGAGTATTTGTAGTATCCAATGAAAAGATTTTCTAAACTGTATAATATTTAAAAAATGATAATGTTAACTTAAACTAAATCTGATAATTTTGATGACATTTTTAAAGACTGTCAAAACTTTTCTTATTCCTGCCTCTTTTGTATGAGGTTTAAGTGGTGGATTTGTTAAGTGGTAGAATGAAATGTATTCGTGTTTTCTGCTTAAAGCATAATGGATTAATGAATAAAAATGTATGACAGATATTACTCTCCAGATTTTTGCCTGGTAATATCTGGAACAACTAAGCAGATGTAATAATTTATAATTGTCTGATTTTCAGTGAGGGAAGCAAGGGTGAAATTGAGTCTAATGCAGAAAACACAGGTTTATTATTTGGCAATAGAACTTATCAGGTTAGCAATTAAAATTTAACTTTCAAATAATAAATTTTATCATCTCTATTTTGTTCTAATTTTCATTACTACCTCCACATTATTTTTATGTGAATAAATTCTTACAGGTGGTAACAATGCACCTCTCATCATATTTTGTTTTTCCTAAAATAAAATTAGCTTATAGTTAAGATATGTATGATCACTAAGCTGGATCTCATGGGTGGATTGTCCAGGGCTGATCTTTCAGATCTTCAGCTTTCATCATGGGTATCGGTGTTCCTGGAAAAACGTGTAACATCAGTGTAGCACCTCCTGTCAATAATTCCTGCCTATAGTACATCAAATTATGAGTCATGAAGCAACCTAAAGGGGATGAGATGATTCTTTTGGCAAGATTTCTAGCGACTCAAGTATCTTTGTAAAGAAAAATTCACATTTGTCTAAACAAGGTATTGTATGTATAAAATTACTAAAGTTTAATTTAAAATTAATATTTGTATTTTAAAAATCTGATTCAGAAATTAAGCTTTATGAACAATATATATTCCTTATTTTTCTTTATGCTACTGATTATGGCTAGGAAATACAGGAGTCATAAAAGACCCAGAATCAGCTCACATCTTTGAAGGAATTTATTTTTATCTTTTACAGTGAAATCTATCAAAATTCCGTTCTATAATGTTTTCCAAAAAAACAACGTTAAAATATATCACACATAAAAATTGAAGTAAAATAATACAATCTCTCTTAAATGTTAAAATATTGATAACTTCTTTTATGTACCTACATATATATGAGAGGTAAATATTAATCAAGCTTAAATGTTACTGGGGCACCAGAAGCAGGGGGCAGGTCACTGTACATTTTCCATAGTCTAGAGAATGCTCCCAATTCTCCAAGGTAATTTTATCTAAATACCAGATGAATATTGCAATATAAATGTGAGATAGAGATAATGATCATCATTACTGTTATTATTTAACAAGTTCTGTATCCTCCCTGTACACTAGACATTGCAATAAATGCTTTTGAATATTACATTGACTTAATCCTCACTACAAATCTGTGGGTTTGGTATGAATATTGATAGTTGACATATGAAGAGAATGAAGTAAAAAAGGTAAAATAACTTATTCACTGGAATCTGCATTCATATAAAATGAGATGAATATCTTAAAGGAAATGTGTAACTAAATAAAAGGGAACTTTGAACTAAAAATACTGGAAAAAGGGGGATCCCTGGGTGGCTTAGCAATTTAGTGCCTGCCTTCGGCCCGGCGGGTGATCCTGGAGTCCTGGGATTGAGTCCCTCCTTGGGCTCCCTGCATGGAGCCTGCTTCTCCTTCTGCCTGTGTCTCTGCCTCTCTCTCTCTCTCATGAATAAATACATAAAATCTTAAAATATATATATATAAAAAGACTGGAAAAAAGCTATCAGGACTCAAGATAGATTAAAAAATATATTACATATCTAGGGATTGTGAATATTGTTTCCTAAGTCTGTCATGCCAGAGCATGAGTCATCACACACACACACACACACACACACACACTCACACACACAAGGCTTCTATATATACATGAATATATATGTTCTTTATATAAAATATGAACATATATATATATGAATAGGCTTCTAAACATATCCAGCTTCACTGTTTCACCAACATTTGACATACTTATTAATGGTTTAGAAAAACATACCCTGCCATGTTTTATTACAAAATAGCAAAGACTTAAATTGCATCTCCAAAACTGACATGTCACTACATTATTAACGGAGCCACTGAGGCCATTTAAACTCTACTGTATGTGCATTTACAGTGGAGGGCATATCGAATGTAAAACCTTCAAATTTTAATATATTTAATTTGGCACAGTTGGTGCTGTTCTCTGTGAACTGTTAATCATTTCAACCAGTACAGCAAAATGTCAGTGTCTTCATTTGCAGAGTATAATAGGCTTATATCCTGAAACAATAAAGTTATAATAGCTTGTCTGTTGCTTGGTGGAACTATACACATGCAGCATGATCAAGTGGTCGCCTGCACTACTTTTTTTCAAGGTTCTCTGCACATGCCTTTCCTTTCTTGTCAGGAACATTAGCCACACTTATAAAGTTATTCGTTATAAAATCAACTATATAGTGGAGGTTAACTTTCCTTTGCCATATAATTCACTTTAATTTTCCATTAGTTAAAAACATTTATATTTGTAATGTAAAGAGAAACTTGGACTGGTTTTTAATACTACTATGACTTAAAAAAATTATTAGAGAGAGAGCATGGTTGAGGGTGGGGCAGAGGGAGAGGGAGAAGCAGACTCCCCACTGAGCAGGAAGCTGGAGCAGGCTTGGATCCCAGGACTCTGGGATCATGACCTGAGCCAAAGGCCGATGCTTAACCAACTGAGCCACCCAGGAGCCCCAATACTACTTCGTTTTTTTTTTTTTTTCTTTTGAGACCAATCTATGATTAGGCCAAGGTTCCTTCCTGGGGTGTGAAAGCAGAAAGGTGAACAGGTCTCATTTAAGAGTTTACTTCTTTCCATCAATTGGCAATATTCAACTTCATTCTTCAGAGAGGAGGGGTAAATTCACTCTGTTTTACTACTTTTTTCCTGAATGGTTTCATTTTATAATGCAAACATCATATTATTAATACAAACATAAAATAAAACATAACATTAATAGGCCACTTAATGAAGGATTTCATTTCCCCAAGTTCTACCATGATTTTGTGAACCCTACAAAGTCCCATGTTCTCTTTAGAAGTCTTGTTGTTCTTAATAAATAAATGGGTTATCATCATCCAGATAAGAAGCAGTTGCTCTAAAATGACTTTCCACATGTGGGCAAGTCAGTGTTGTATGTTCTTATTGAAGAACTATGTGCTTCTGCTGCTTCATTTCTTTGTACGTCTGGCATTTCTCTTTGTCTACATGATTGAAAAGGACTAAATGTAATTTTTGGCTGTTGCCATTTATTGTTTTCAAATAAATATTTGCAGACTAGACAAAGCAAGGTTGTACAGGTAAGCACTATTGAGCCCATTTAGGAAGAACTTCATAAGATTAGTCCATTTTGCAGGTGAACATATGTTACTGAAAATAGAATGTCTATTCCCTATATTTCTAAACTAAGAGTGAACCTAGAATGTGCTTTTCCTCACATAGGCCCAATTCATCACTTTCAATTTAAAGCTTTCTGAGTCAAATGAATCAGCACCACACCATGACCTGAACTTCTCTAAGGTTTTCACTTTTTTTTAATAATAAATTTTTTATTGGCGATCAATTTGCCAACATACAGAATAACACCCAGTGCTCATCCCGTCAAGTGCCCCCCTCAGTGCAAGTCACCCAGTCACTCCCACCCCCTGCCCTCCTCCCCTTCCATCACCCCTAGTTCATTTCCCAGAGTTAGGAGTCTTTATGTTCAGTCTCCCTTTCTGATATTTCCTACCCATTTCTTCTCCCTTGCCTTCTATTCCCTTTCACTATTCTTTATATTCCCCAAATAAATGAGAACATATAATGTTTGTCCTTCTCCGATTGACTTATTTCACTCAGCATAATACCCTCCAGTTCCATCCAGGTTGAAGCAAATGGTGGATATTTGTCATTTCTAATGGCCGAGTAATATTCCATTGTATACATAAACCACAGCTTCTTTATCCATCATCTTTCGATGGACACCGAGGCTCCTTCCACAGCTTGGCTATTGTGGCCACTGCTGCTATAAACATCGGGGTGCAGGTGTCTTGGCGTTTCATTGCATCTGTATCTTTGGAGTAAATCCCCAGCAGTGCAATTGCTGGGTCGTAGGGCAGGTCTATTTTTAACTCTTTGAGGAACCTCCACACAGTTTTCCAGAGTGGCTGCACCAGTTCACATTCCCACCAACAGTGTAAGAGGGTTCCCTTTTCTCCGCATCCTCTCCAACATTTGTGGTTTCCTGCCTTGTTAATGTTCCCCATTCTCACTGGTGTGAGGTGGTATCTCATGATGGTTTTGATTTGTATTTCCCTGATGGCAAGTGATGCGGAGCATTTTCTCATGTGCGTGTTGGTCATGTCTCTGTCTTCCTCTGTGAGATTTCTCTTCATGTCTTTTGCCCATTTCATGGTTGGATTGTTTGTTTCTTTGGTGTTGAGTTTCTAGTTTTTATCTGAAATACCAGCATGTCCACTAGTCTTGAGAAAACTTGTTCCGATTTTATCTCAGTTTTAGCGATTGTTTAGGTTTTTGCTTTATCACTTGCAAATGAGTACAACATTGGGGATTGCATATATTTCAGACACACGCAGGCAATCCATACACTGCACCCTTATTCTGTCTACTAATCCTGAAACTTACTGACCAGTATAGTTTTCCATCTACCTCTGGGAACTGCGAGCATAATAGCTTAATCCATTAGATCGGGCTATTAACTACAGATAATTAAATGTTGTTTTAGTGCTTGCTATAATAAAGTGATTTGGGCTTACCAATTTAAATCATCCTAGCCTTATTAAAATAGCAGTAAAATTCCATTTATTTATAATGCAACTTTAGGGATTTTTTGAGAAAAGAAATAATGTACTTAGTGTACCCTATAAAGAAGATTCTGATTTTTTTCTTCTGCCAAGCATACTTCTTTCATTCCTCAACAGGGTTTTGTTTTTTGTTTTTTTTTAATCTTCTCGTTTTATTATGGTAAAACTACATAACATAAAATTTTCCATTTTAACCATTTTTACACATGCAATTCAGTAGCATTAAATATATTCACATTATTGCAGAAACATCACCACAGTCCATCTGTAGAAGTTTTTCATCATGCCGAAATGAAACTGTACTCATTAAACAATACCCATGCATCCCCCTCTGTCCCCAGTCCCTCTAGGCACTAGTCTGTCTCTAGAAACTTAAATGTGTGAGCAGTCCTCATATTTGTACAATTATGCAGTATTTTTATGTCAGGCTTATTTCACTTAGCATGATATTTTCAAGATTCACCTGTTGGTACAACATAAGCAAGAGTTTCCTTCCTTTTTAAAGCTGTCATATTCCATTGTATGTAGAAGCAACATTTTCCTTAAACATATATCTATTGATGGATATTTAGGTTGCTTGCACTCTTTGGTATTTTCAAATACTGATGCTATTGGTATATGAATATATTTTTCTCTGCTTTCAATCCTTTTGGATATATCTCTAGAGGTGGCATTATGTGATCATATGGTAATTCTATGTTTAATTTTTTAAGGAACTGCCATACTGTTTTCCAGTGGCTACAAGATCTTACATCCCCACCAGCAAAGCATAATAGATTCTAATTTCTCTGCATCGAGGCTAACACATTTTGTTCAGTTGATAGACCGTAATGGGTATATCATTGTCCTATTGGTTTGCGTTTCCCCAATGACTAGTGGTGTTGAGTATCATCTCATGCCCTTATTTGCCATCTGCATATCTTCATCTTCATTGAGAAATGTCCATTTAAATCTCTGACCTCTTTAAAATTGAGTTTTGTTGTTGTTGATTTGTAGTAATTGTTTGTATATTCTGGATATAAATTTCTTACCAGATAGAGGATTTGCAGATATTTTTTCCTATTCTTCAGTTCCTCTTTCACTGTCTTGACAGTGTCCTTTGATGCACAAAAGTTTTAAATTTTGATGTACTTCAATCTATGTTTTTTCTTTATTGTCTGTGCTTTTGCTGTCATATTGAATAGATCATTGACAAAATCAATGTCATGAAAATTTCCTCCTATATCTTCTTCTAAGAGTTTTAATGGTTTTAGTGTTTACATTTGGGTCTTTGATCCATTCTAAGTTAATGTTTGTATACAGTAAAATGTAAGGGTCTAACTTCATTCTTTTTCATGTGGATATCTATTTTTTTCTCAACACCAGTTATTGGAAAAACTGTCCTTCACCTAGTTAATTTGTTTGGCACCCTTGTTGAAAATCATTTGATTATAAATGCAAGAGTATATTTTGGGGCTCTTTATTTCATTGCTCTATATGTCTGTCTCTATGTCATACTGTACCCTTTTGAATACTGTAGCTTGATAGCGAGTTTTGAAGTCAGAAGATGTGAGTCCTCCAGCTTTTTCCTCTTCATTAAGATTGGGCTATTTAGGGTCTCTTAGGAATCCATATGAATTCTCAACACATTTTTAGTCTGAGACAACAAACCAATGAACTTTCTGCATGCCAATTTCCATTCTTTTAATATCCATATTTAATGACCAACTATCACTTTTTAAAACTAAGAACTAAAATTTTGCCTGGGGAGAAATTAGAAAAGTCCTCTCTTATTTGGAACCTACAATTTTAAAAGGTCATAACCATCCAAATATCTCCTGATGTCTTCCTTTTTATTTTCATGAACTTTTCTATTAACATAAATGACCATTCACTTGATAATCTCACAATTTTAACCCAAATAAGTTTTGCATCTTTCTTCTTGTCCCCACTGTTTTATTGATTGGTAATGCTCATATCATTTATCGTCCAAAGTATTTTCTGATTCTTGCATTTCCTTACAATTACCATTAGTTCAGTTCATTAGTTCTCATTGTTCTGCAATCTTGACTCTTGTTAGAGATTCTTTGATATGTGTAGAACTTCTTCCCTCTGATTTCTTTCCTGCTTTTCTTTCCAAGATACCACGCACATTGTCTTCATGTAGTGTGGTTGAAAAGACAGCTTGAAGTCTTTATTTTTAGGATTTTATTTATTTATTCATGAGAGACACAGAGAGAGAAGCAGAGACATAGGCAGAGGAGAAGCAGTCTCCCCACGGGGAGCACCATGCAGGACTTGATCCCAGGACCCAGGGATCATGCCCTGAGCCAAAGCCAGATGCTCAACCATTGAGCCACCCAGGTGCCTGACAGCTTGAAGTCTTAACCACAATGTTGTAAAAATATTAACTGTGCTAACTTAGACTAGTACTTTATTTTTTTATGTGTTTTATTGAAGTTTGATTTGCCAACATATAGAATGCCAACATGTACCCAGTGCTCATCCCGTCAAATGCCCTCCTCAGTGGAGTACTTTAATGCATTTAGCCTCATTTCCTACACATGCTAAAAGGAAATAATTATTATCATTAAAGTAATATCATCATAAGATTATAATGATCTCTCATTGAGTTACTACACAATAATTTAAGGTAGTTTCTGGCATGTTACACATGTTCAGTTTTGGTTTTTATTCTTGGTTTTAGGGGTTATATTTGTTTCATTTTATATTCAGCATTGGTTTCCAATTATTTCTTTAACAAATTGAAAATAATTTTTAAAAAAATCCCATTTAATCCTCCAAATATATAATGGATGTACTTGACAACCTAACTTCCCTATGATCAAAGTATGGTTTTTATCTGTCATTTTAGTGGGGCTGGAGTCTAAAACTGTCCTAAGCTTTTATTGTTTCATCTTAATTATTCATACTGGGAAATACTTTTAGGACCTAACGTAATCCTACTATTTTTTTTCTTTTTCTCTCTCCCTCCCATTATTCATATTGAAAAAAAATCTATTGCTCACATTTCTTTGTTATCATTTCCCCTGGTCTCATTTCTGTATATACTACCACGGAGAGGTGATGTGATTCAGTCAGAAGAACCACAGGCCTTGAATTATGAAGGTCATGGTTGTGCAACAAAACCTCATACAACTACCTCTCCACTTTTAATTGCTACTCTTTCTCCAAGCATCAGCTGGGTCACTGTCAGGCTGAACTGCTGGTTGATCTCTGGCTCTGCTCCAGATTTTGTGATTCCATGCCTTATCAACACATTGTCTAGCCAAAAATGCTCCTTCTCCTATCTTTAAAGTCCACATCATAAGCTGCCACTATATGAAATACTTTCTTACTGTCTCAGCAATGTAAAATCCAGCCTCTTTAAACTCTCCATGATAATATTTATTTTCTTTTTGGCATTTATCTTGTTCTTCACATACTGCATCTTTGTATGTCCTTATAATGTTCTGAGGTAGTAGATTGAAAATCCCTATAGATGATGGACTTGGTTTCATCTCTTAACAAACCCCTCAAATTTGACTATTCCTTGAGAATGGCAGCTCAATGGATGCTTATTGAATTTAATTTTTTAAATAATGTCTTCTATAACGTTCTTGCATACATCTTTATATTTTTTCTGAACAGTTTAGGGAGAAGAGTATAGAAACTATGACCTTGGCTAATACATATGAAAGGTGATTGAAATCTTTTGAATACTATTATATTTCTGAATAATCTGGTAGCAAAAAGTTGAAGGAACTCATGAAACAAAGCAGAGAAATGAGTATAATGACTACTAAAGCTCTGTGATATCATGCCTGTTGACTTTACAGTAAATAAGTAGGAATTAGTAGCCTTTTCCAGGTTCAGAGGCCTATTTAAAAGTTTAGATTTTAATGTGCTATGAGCTTTACACCTTCTAAGGTCTTTTGCAGTGCAATTTTGCAAATATTAATTATTCTGAACTTATTCTTGTAATTTGTATTTTTCCATCTGCTATATCCTTTTGATTTATTGCTTTGATCTTATTTTTGGTTCAGCAATCAATTTTGGTTGAGGTCCTGATCATTCCAGTTAATTTAGTGAACTACAAGATATAAAATTATTGTAAGTAAAATCTCCTCACATTTTCACAGTGGTAGGGGTCAGGGAGAGTTCTTACATGAAATATTTAAGAAACATCTGACTATAACCCAACCAGCATGTGGGGAAATTACATTATTTCTTAGACTATTTTAACATCAAAGGTAGCTCTGAAGTGAAGGATAGTCATTAAAAGCCGAATTACTGAAAGTATATCTGGTTAGTGCACTTAAACACATTTCAGCAGACTAAAATAATTTAAAATCTGAAGTGTGATCCAGAATCACATACGTCAATTACTATGTTGTGTGTAGTATTAAAAATGCATGCAGCTAGAGCCTTTAATTATGTGAGATTTCTCTGACTTAGAAATGCTTTGGCTTTTATTTTTTGAAAAAGTCACCTTTTTGGAAATCCAAGGGAAAACATTTGTAAAATGCATAGTGCCTTTTCCAATTACCCATTATTGAAAGGCAGAACAACACTAGAGAGTTATAAAAGTGAACTGAAAATATGGTTTTGCATGAAATTTTATTATTGTTTGCTGACACTGATTATGTCTGGGAAAGAGTAAATTTTTGAATAGGACATTTTCCCTCCTATTCCCATATCATTAAAACAAGTGTGATCCAGCACACTTGGTTTTGCCCCACTGCAATAAGCCTATAATAAATCCTAAAGACCTCAATAATTAAATTTTTTCAAGTAAATTTTGGACCTGTCTTTGACAAATAGGTGATCATTTTTTCCCATTAATAAAAAACAAAATGAAAATCCTATATGCATTTATACACACACATGCATACACACACATATGGCTACAGCAAACTTTTTGTTTATACATTTCGTGTTTGTCACAAGGTGCTTTCATTATAAAATACCATTTGTTGTTATCTTATATAAAGCTACATGAGTTGCCTCTAAATATATGACTAATAGATGTAACATTATAGGAATATCACTAAAATATGGACCTAGAGAAATCATTAAAGCCACTATATCTTAAGACGGAAATGACTTTCATTTCTTGAAAGAATAAATAACTTTCATTTCTTGGGGGACAGATATTTAAAGCAGTCATTTTGTCCTCAGGTCTCATGCCAATTAGGTCTCGTATATCTAAGGAACATGAATTTTTCAAAATGTATATTTTCTGTAAATCCTTGTTATCTGGAAAAGATCTAGTACCCTTGACTTCCATTTGCTGGAATTGCTTTCCTTTTTTTTTTTTTTTCCCTTTTCCTTCCAGAATTCCTTCTGCCCAGTATAGCTTTTCACACTTTCCAAGAATGCAAGTAGCACAGTGACTCAAACCATGCTCATGTGAGCTAGAATAGTTCACTGATTTGATGGTTTGCTCTTTTGTAAAAGGACTTTTTTTTTTTTTTTTTAATTCATAAAAATAAGCCTGGCTTGACTTTTGGTCAGCATGAAAGAGTGCTGGAATACATCTCTTTAAGGGGCAGGAGAAAATCAAATGGATCTCTCATTAAATAAAAAAGTCCGTGTGAGTTTTGGAGCTCTTCCTAATACCTACAAAACATGTTTTGACGAATCTAGCATGAGAGTGTGAGAGACAAAAACCACTGAATTTTCTAAAAAGGATTTCTGAAGAACACTTGTTAGGGAGAGTGCCACGAAAGAGATTTACCAAGTAAAAAGGATATTGAGATTATGTAAGTGATTAGGAAAAATGATCTTTTTCTGTTTACAGATTCAGTCTTTGACTAACATTTTTTCTTAGTCTCAAGTCTTCAGGACTTACTTTTTCTTAAAAAGTCAGAACATGTAGGAGCTTTTAATTGAATATTTACCTTACTTTGATTTAATGAGGACTTTCCCCACTTAAAAGTCTGTGCTTCACTGATCCTTGGCTTGCACAGATGTTTGCAGGTTTGAGATCTGGAAGTCAAGGCCCCGGGTAGGGTGTGTGACCTGCCTTAGGCAGCACGGTGATCCCAGCGTCTTCTCCTCCCTCCTCTGCCATCCGGTCCCACACAGAATGTACTTCATTTCTCATGCACACAGTAAGCAGTACTGCTGTTGTCCAGAGAATTTTAAACAAGAGTTGGGAAGGCAAACGATTGAGTAATTTGTCCTGTTTCAGCCACCTCTACCGTTGAAACTGCCACTATGGGAAACCGTGAAGTTAAGCCACAACCTTTGCTGTGCTCCCTCCTCAGTCAAGTGAACAGACCAAGCAGGGTTCTGAGCATGGTTTTGCATGGAAATGCACCTGAGAAAGGGAAATCAGTCTAAGCACTCTGGCCATCGTGCCTGCTGTAGCCCTAACATGTTTCTATCATCCGCATTCGTATCATGGATGCATTTCTGTAAAACACAATGTTCAAGCTTTGTAGCGTCCTCAAGAATGTGGAAGACTGGGATAGTGAAATCTTTCTGAATTTTAAAAAAATTAATAGTGAGTTACAGAATCTACCTTAACATCTTGGGTTTGTAGTTTAAAAGATTTCTGTAAGTGGATAATTCCTCTATTTTTGAATCACATCACTTAATAGCTAGAGTGTATCTGGGAGCACATCTTTTTCTAAACCTATTTACTTGAAGTTAAATCAATTGAGAAATGTCTGAAGCATATTTAGCATGTTATTAGCCCAGCCAGAGTTCTCTTTAGATCCAAGCTAACATTCCTTCTACTGTAGTTGGTTGTATTTAAAAATAAAAGCAAGTATAAGAGGGGGTTCATATAAAGGAAAATCCTTAAAATGTCAATAACAAAAAAAAAATGATTTTCTCACTCTCTTTGTTAACATATATTTCAATTAAAATCACAGTCATATTGTCCAGTTAATATATGCTGCCCGGGTAGAGAATGCCTGGACCTCTATCCTCTCTTAACTTGGCATCTGTGTTGTGAAGCTGACAGGGGATGGGAACAGACAACCTGTCTGGCATTCGTTTATTAGATATTTGATCTGAAGCCAGGCTCTTAACCTCTTTGAGACCAATTTACTCACATATAAAACATGAGGCAATGTTGTATCTTATGTACCTCTCAAAACTGTAGTTAAATATTTATAAAATATTGTGTAAATATATAGTTTTGAAAAGAAGTCTGAGACTATCAAGATATCGAATATAATTAATCATTGGAACTATCTCCCCAGCAGAAATACGACATTTGAATATTACTGTACCTACCACTTCCTGATGGAAATACCTAAAGCAATTGGATGTATAATCCAAAGGAGCACTTTTTTTCCCCCCCAATATCTACTTTTAGGCAAGTGATATACCACTGTTCAAGCATTTTAGAGCCAAAGTGTAAACTAACCAAATGATTGAGAGTCCCTAAAACAAATTTATCACTGCTTTGCAATCAACTTTCCATATTAGGATGACAGATCACCCTTGAAATCTGAGCTTCTACCAAAGCATTTTAAGTTCCAACCTATCACCTCCTAAAAGTATGTTTTTGTTGTTATTGTTGTTGTTGTTGTTTGTAAACCTGGCTCAGGGCCTGTGGCAAAATTTTTATCATTTACTGATTTCAATACAAGAAGCATCGCCTTAGGGTGAATAAAACTTTCTTGCATTTTAATGGCTCCTCCTGAAAATATTAGGCCTTATCACCAGTTCTAGAAAGAAACATGCATCTGAAGGAGTATTTCTCCTTTCACTTCCAAGCCCCCATTGATATTGTAATGCCAGTCCTTCCAATTTATGTAGCACATTTTTTGTGTTATGTCATGATGATGCTTGTTTTGTGATTGAACTGTATTTCTCCATGTTGTGATTTTCTCAAATATTAATTTGTTGTTCACAAATGCCTCCCACCCCTATACACACATACACAGCTTGTTCATAGTTTTACTTATTCTTTAGGAATATCCAGGTGTAGCTGTTTTCCTTACAAGTGTTTTCATCCCTATTTTAAAAAAATCATGCAGGCATTCATGTGATTGATGTAATGGATGACAAAGCAGCACGTTGGTAGGCCGCATGCATGCATTTGGCTATGTCAAGGGACATGATTCAGTTATAAGTGCATTCAAGCACACACTCAGCCGTAAGAGTGTTCTTGATAGAAGCCACAGGGCTGTACTGCACAGCTCCATAGATGACACTCTAAATCATTATTTTTAGAGGTATAAATGCATACAATTATTGTGACATTACATCCTATTTCAAAGACTATAAAAAGGAGAGCCTCCAGATGAGAAAATGTGATTTCAAATCCCATATGCACCCAGAAATATTTATCTTTGTGTGCTTTGACTCTAAAATAATAAAATCTTGCATACATATTTATATATTAATGATTTCTAATATTCTAATCCTCTCTGAAAAACTGTAAATTATGACTATGATAACAAGAACACTGATATTGGCACACAGCATTGCATGAGGACCCCGTGTTTTTATGCAGAAGGAAGAGGTTCAATTATATGCCAGATGCATCTTGCATATTAAGGTTTAGTATAAATAAATATAGCTAAATGATGAGAAATCTGTAACATTAAAACAAATATCTATTTTTAGTCTATAAATTGAGTTATAAAAGTAATTACAAATCAGAATTATTTGGGTGTATTGGTTAATAGCCACCACTCTTTTTTGCTTTTATCATACCACTTGTTACTAATTGACATTTTCTTTGTAATTTTCTCAGGATTTAGACACCTTCCATACTGTCTCGTGCTTTATCTATAATGTTCAGAAACATGCCTGGCATATGGGGCAAAGTAAATATTAAACTATGAAAAAAATAGGATAGATTCCACAGATATTGTTTTTAGAATTTTCCAAAACTATATATGATATATATTTTTACCTTTTGAGGCTCTAATGAAATCTCTATATGTTATTTGTTATTTTTAGGTTTTACATATATATATGTCTTTGTATTTATATATAACCTCGAAGCACTATATCCATCTTACTGCATTTTGAAGAAACAATAGAATTTAAAAAGGCCTTAGGAAGATATATAATACATTCTATTCCCCAAAGAGGTAAACACAGGAGATGAAGTGGGCTTTACAAATAGTAAAGGAAACTCAACAGAGAATACAACATTTTTATTCCTGGGAAATAGAGAAGAAATGCTGTTTGGTTAGTTACATGGTGGTTTTTCTCATATAAAACTCTTAGAAGGAATGATACAAGGGGAAATGGGGACGATATGGGGAACAACACCATTTTTTATAAAAACAGTTGAAAAAATACTAATGTAAATAGGGAATGGATCGAATTATTAGCCCAACACAAGACTCTGAACTAGTAGTCACATCTCCCTGGACTACGATTTTAAATGTACGGTGGCTTTATTCCTACAATTTAAAAGCACATATTTTGTATATTCAGAAGAGGCAAAAAACTCTTAAAGCCCAGTAATAGGAAATGAATGAATGAATGAATAAATGATCCAATGTTCTGAAGGACAGGTGGTGGGAACCAGGGATCTATCCCACTGTTGGATGGGGTGTGAATTTACAGACGAGCAAGGAGAGGAAGGCTAGAATAAGCCATGTGGCAATGAGATTGACTTGGAGAAGTAAGTAAGAACTGGTAGAGCCTACGATAGATGGTTACATATAGAGAAATATTTATGGATACACAGGTGAGGAGAGATACACAGATTTCCTTGTCCTGTGACTTGAGGGAGTCTGAGAGAAATGACATATCAGCAGCAGTGAGCACAACTAGTACCCAGATGTTTCCAATTTTCCAATAAAATGGATTACGACACCTAGAACAACAGCTAATTATAGGGCTGGGATAGTAAATATACAAGATGTGTCTAGAGCATCTGTAGTTGCAGACGGTAAGGAAATACGATGGTAAGGAAATACTAGGTATGTACCTACATACATACACATATATGTACCACATATACAAACACACTGATTGGGTTATGTCAGAAAGAGCTAGGAGTGTCTCCTAATGGTCGATACTAGAACAATTTGAGAGTAAAATACTATTAAATTCTAACCTAAAATGTAAAACAGATATCCGTGAGTCCACATGATTAGAAGGAGTTAATTGAATAAATTAATAAATTGTGGAGCAGAGAAAATCTCCCATGCAGGAGAATTCTAAGTCATGTAACTCTACCCTCCAGGAGGAGAAGCAGAATTCCCAGCTCCTGAGTGTGGAATACCCATAGCAGATTCCTTCTAAAGAGAACATTACAGAAACCAGATTAAAAAACAAAAAACAAAAACCCAGCAACTTTGCTGTGAAGAAATATGGCAAACATTTCTTCAGCCAGATGATGAAGGTCAACAGTCATAAATCATGTTGCTAGTTTGTACCCTTGGTATGATGAGATGGAGATGACATTTTCATTTTCCTTTTTTTTAAATTTTTATTTATTTATGATAGTCACACAGAGAGAGAGAGAGAGAGAGAGGCAGAGACATAGGCAGAGGGAGAAGCAGGCTCCATGCACCGGGAGCCCGATGTGGGATTCGATCCCGGGTCTCGAGGATTGCACCCTGGGCCAAAGGCAGGCACCAAACCGCTGCGCCACCCAGGGATCCCTTTATTTTTCTTATCTTCCTCCTTGCCATGTATAACCCCAATCTAATCAGGTCAAAAACAAATTCCTAATAGAGGGGCAGTGGACAAAATACTTGATCATTACTCCTTGAAGCTCTCAGGGTCATAAAAAATCAAAAACAAAACAAAACAAAACAAAAAAAACAGGAAAAGACTGAAAACCTGTCATAACAAAGAGCAGATATAAGAAGGGCTGTCACTTCAACTTAATGTGGTGCCCGGGAGGGGATCCTTTAATAGAAAAAAGGACGTTAAGTAAAAACTTCTGGGATCCCTGGGTGGCGCAGCGGTTTAGTGCCTGCCTTTGGCCCAGGGCACGATCCTGGAGACCCGGGATCGAATCCCACGTCAGGCTCCCGGTGCATGGAGCCTGCTTCTCCCTCTGCCTGTGTCTCTGCCTCTCTCTCCCTCTCTCTGTGTGACTATCATAAATAAATAAAAATTAAAAAAAAAAAAAAAAACTACTGAGATCTGAATAATCGGGACTTCAATTAATCAACATGTATCACTATTGGCTCACTAATTATGACAAACGCACCAGGTAATACAAGACACTACCATCAGGAGAACCTGAGTCTGTGGAATATGAGAACTCTGTGTGATGTCCTTGATTTTTCTAACATAGGACTGTTTGAAAAATAGTTTATTTATATATATTTTTTTAAAATATTTTTTTATTTATTTATGACAGTCACACAGAGAGAGAGAGAGAGAGAGAGAGAGAGAGGCAGAGACACAGGCAGAGGGAGAAGCAGGCTCCATGCACCGGGAGCCTGACGTGGGATTCGATCCCGGGTCTCCAGGATCGTGCCCTGGGCCAAAGGCAGGCGCCAAACCGCTGCGCCACCCAGGGTTCCCGAAAAATAGTTTATTTATGAAAGGTAGTTAAGAGATAGAGATCATTCTGAGGTAACGAGAATGCTATTTTTGAATCTGAATGACTTTCTAAAATACAGAGTAGTATTGACTTAAACATTTTATGACACGTAATCATTTACCCTTGAGGTCCATGGTTCTGTTTCTGAGTTGATCGCAAACTCAGTAAATCTTTTGTGTTGAAACCTGAAGAACCTAACACAGAGGTTTTTCTCTAGATCACCCATACGTGTAGTTTTGAGGGAGGAGGGAGTAAAGCAAAACTGACTTGAGTGACTGCCAGCCCAACCTTGAGGACACTGTGGGGTTGCTAGGGCTGCATTGGAATTATGGGCAATAGTGACATAGAACCTGCAATTAATTTAGTGTCAGGCTTGTTATAAAGTAGCAACTCAAGGAATGTAATTTTCCCTTTTACTGGGTAAGGCATTATCCAATATCACCTTTGACATGGTGATTACTAAATACAAAACTTTCATTTGAATAAACATTTGTTGAGGTTTTTTTTTTTTTGTTTTTTTGCTAAATCCAGCAAAGATGTGTTCCCCACTTAATAAAAATTCTACCATAGGGGTGGATTTCACTTGCTGTGTAATCAAGGAGAATTAAATGAATGCCATGCTCTAATGGTTACACCACCAAGGTGAGCATGACCGAAAAATGCTTAAATATAACTGAGAGAGGGAGACAGGGTTGCTGAGAAGGTGGCAAACCTTGCCAAAGTGTGATGGGTGGTAGGACTCGAAGAGTGGAGGAGGGGATGCAACATATGAAATGGAAACAGTAGCATGAATTAAATATCAGAGCAATGAAAGTGAACACTATTGGGACAGTGCAGCCTATATCTAAGATGGCGGGAGAATAGAGTTTATGAAGAGATACAGTGAAAAGTAAAGAATTGGGGATCCCTGGGTGGCGCAGCGGTTTGGCGCCTGCCTTTGGCTCAGGGCGCGATCCTGGAGACCCGGGATCGAATCCCACGTCGGGCTCCCGGTGCATGGAGCCTGCTTCTCCTTCTGCCTATGTCTCTGCCTCTCTCTCTCTCTCTCTCTCTCTGTGTGACTATCATAAATAAATAAAAATTAAAAAAAAAAAAAGAAAAGTAAAGAATTGAGACAAACTTGGGGTACCTGGGTGGCTCAGTGGTTATGCATCTGTCTGCCTTTGGCTCAGGATGTGACCCCAGGGTCCTGGGATCAAGTCCCATATCAGGCTCCCCACAGGGAGCCTGCTTCTCCCTCTGCCTGTGTCTCTGCCTCTCTCTGTGTGTCTCTCATGAATAAATAAATAAAATCTTAAAAAAAAAATTGAGACAAACTCTTAACCTTTGAATTCTCAGTTCCACATGTAAAGTAAATCCGTTCAAAATAATTCATGTTAGTCTTTCAAAAGGTAGCTCTGACTTTCCTTGACTCGAAATTCTATTTTGCTCTATTATTTTTTTAAAAAGAATGATAGCCATCTGAAATTGCATGAGCATAATATAAAATAAGCATAAAGTCCATGATGCTTTAAAAAATGTGCTTTGTCTCTCCACAGAATGAAGTAATATTTGCTACTTTAATATAGAAGTCATAAAAATAGAAAAAACCCTTCCTTCTTGAGTGGTCAGAACTTTCTAGCATTGTAAAAGTTAATTATAACTTGTGTGAATTATACTTGGTAATTACCAGGGCAAGTGAGGTCTTAACACAGATTTTAAAATAATAAGAGTAAAACTAAAGGCACATAATTTAGTTCAAATGTGACATCTTGACAACCTGCAAAAATTGCTTATAATGAATGGTTCTTCAATATTGAGAAAACTAATAAGGATTGGTTGATAATTTAATAATTCAGATCATTTACATTAAAGTTTCTGCCACATGGGAACAGTGATCTTGGTAACTGGTTAGATAGTGTGGTTGTGTTGCTGACTAGAGAAATTCAAAGTGATTGTCCGAGGGGAGTCAACTTACTCTTACAGGAGCCGACTCTGGTCTGTGATGTTGTGGTTGTTAAGTCTAGTGTCATCTCCGATGGGGAGAACAGGCTCTGATTCATGTAATGATGCTATGTTAGTCCTTGCTTTTCTTTCTTTCTCCTTCTTTCTTTTTTCTTTTTTTAACTCTTGCTAATTTTCTTGCTAATTGTCCAAAGCCTAGTGTACTGGCCTCATCTTAGATTCTAGTTAAACAAAACAAAACCAAAAAAACAAAATCCAAGAGAGGAAAATTGTATTAAAAATTATCTGATGACCTAAAACCATAGCAGATTATGTTCTGGAATTGGATTTAGGTGACCAAAATGTATAATTTTTAAGAAAATGTTTCTAGAGCTGCTATATTCTGTTATCCTTCATTAAATCACATTTGTGAAGCACTCATTGTCTAAGTTAATCAAGGGAAATGATATCTACGTAGTTACTATGGTAGTTTTTATCCCATAAATTGGGATGACCCTGACTTTGACTCTTCTCAAGATATTTTTAAAGGAATAAAATAATCCACACTTTAAAAAAAAAAAAAAAAGAGGAGGAGCAAGTTCAAGTCCTGTGCTTGGCAAGACAGTCATTGATCAATATAAATGGGTAAGAAAGTACAAATGAAGTTATTTTATGTGTCTAAGAAAAAAATGTATTCCACCTTTATGCTATTTTCAAGGTGATTCTAGTTAATTAAAAAAACAACCATAACAATGGGAATGTAAAGATTCTAAGCTTTACCTAATCCTTCAAAATTGTAAAAAAATGTGATTAAATATCCAAAAAGATTTTCAGTGTTTTGTTACTATGGCTGTCTCTAATATTACAATTACTGATATATATGTGAAACAATAGAAATTTTCAAATGCATTAACAGATGTCAGAGTGATTTATAAAGTACGGGAATGTATTCTACATATCTAACAACTACACTGTTCAGCAATCAAACATTTATTTTTTCAAACACAGAGAAACAAAGACTTCCACAGGGGGGAAAAGGAAAAGACTTGGCAAATTAAAAAATACTAGTGCTAAGTTTACTTCTGTTCAGTCTTACATTTGTAAATAGCGTACTGTGTTTTTTGGAGATCGTACATTTGTGTTGCTTTTAGGATCTCAACCAACATTTCCTAGCTGTGAGTTTTTATATATATAAATGTATGGTTGTGGTACAGCTCTCTACATTCATCAATACAAGGTGGATATGTGGGTACATGGGGAGATAAATAACCAGTATCTAATTTTTCTTAGGTACTAACCACAACAAATAATAATATCTTTATATGTTTTTTAAATATTTTCAGTATTAAATTTCATTTTTTTAAAGATTTTATTTATTCATGAGAGACATGGAGAGAGAGGTAGAGACACAGGCAGAGGAAGATGCAGGCTCCATGCGGGGAGCCCGATGTGGGACTCGATCCTAGGACACCGGGGTCACGTCCTGAGCCAAAGGCAGATGCTCAACCACTAAGCCACCCAAGTGCCCCTCAATATTAAATTTCTAAAGTATATATTATGTAATAGGCAATATATACTATACTATATATAACATAGAATATATACTATACAATATATGGATATTGGATGATATATAATGGTCAAGGTCTGATACAGAATGTTACATGTTCTACATATTGTATTACATATGTAATTATATCATTTGGTAATAAACCAAAGTAACAGAAGCAAAATGGATAGCTCATTTTGCTTAGATAAAATTAACACTATTGGGTTTAGATAGATTTTATGCTCTGATAAAGATTTCATTTAACCAGGGCACTGGGTGGCTCAGTGGTTGTCTGCCTGTGGCTCAGGGTAAGATCCTGGGGTCTTGGGATCGAGTCCTGCATCAGACTCTTTGCAGGGAACCTGCTTCTCCCTCTGCCCATGTCTCTGCCTCTGTCTCTCTGTGTCTCCCATGAATAAATAAATAAAATCTTAGAAAGAAAAATTTAATTTAAGCTATATGGGAAAAAAAAGTTGAAACAAAATAAGACACGCATGTATATTTTTATTGCTTTGTAGTCAATCTATCACAAATTCTGAATTTGTTAAGTGCAAGAGGAAATGGATCAGTTTTTTTCAACTATTGTCTTCCAAGCAAATGTTTAGGACCACCGGCCACTGCCTGTTTTAGAAATCTCAAGGATAGCCCGATACTTCCAATCACTTTTAGTCCTAAAAATTGTCTCAGGGCTCCTGGGTGGCTCAGTGGGTTAAGTGTCTGCCTTTGACTCAGGTCATGATCTCAGGGTCCTGGATCAAGTCCCACATCAGGCTCCCTGCTCTGTGGGAAGCCTGCTTCTCCCTCTCCCTCTGCTACTCACCTTGTGCTTGTGCTTCCTCCCTCTGTCAAATCAATAAATAAAATATTTTTAAAAAGTGTCTCACTTTGGTAATTAAGACAATTAAGAATAAAAAATTTCAGTATCTAATTTAAAATGTCAATATCACATCTAATTCCCAGACTTTCCTCTGGTCCTGTCAGGATCTTGCAACAGGGAGTGGGGATGTGGTCACTGCACTCTTCTTTCACCTCTGTGTGGCTGGTGGAGAGTCTGCAGGACGAGGGTAGGATCCATGCAGGATGAGAAGAAAGGAGGCCAAGTGCCTCCCGCTGGGAGCTGTTAAGCTTCCGCTATCACCCACTTCTTTGGAGCAGACATTTGCTTTCTTCACCTCCTCTAGGGCTCACTTCTTGCTGGATCACTGAACTCTTGCAATGCCCCCTACAAATCCTACTTTTTTTTAAATTTATTTTTTATTGGTGTTCAATTTACTAACATACAGAATAACCCCCAGTGCCCATCACCCATTCACTCCCACCCCCCGCCCTACTCCCCTTCTACCACCCCTAGTTCGTTTCCCAGAGTTAGCAGTCTTTACGTTCTGTCTCCCTTTCTGATATTTCCCACACATTTCTTCCCCCTTCCCTTATATTCCTTTTCACTATTATTTATATTCCCCAAATGAATGAGAACATATAATGTTTGTCCTTCTCCGACTGACTTACTTCACTCAGCATAATACCCTCCAGTTCCATCCACGTTGAAGCAAATGGTGGGTATTTGTCATTTCTAATAGCTGAGTAATATTCCATTGTATACATAAACCACATCTTCCTTATCCATTCATCTTTCGTTGGACACCGAGGCTCCTTCCACAGTTTGGCTATCGTGGCCATTGCTGCTATAAACATTGGGGTGCAGGTGTCCCGGCGTTTCATTGCATTTGTATCTTTGGGGTAAATCCCCAACAGTGCAATTGCTGGGTCGTAGGGCAGGTCTATTTTTAACTCTTTAAGGAACCTCCACACAGTTTTCCAGAGTGGCTGCACCAGTTCACATTCCCACCAGCAGTGTAAGAGGGTTCCCCTTTTCTCCGCATCCTCTCCAACATTTGTTGTTTCCTGCCTTTTTAATTTGCCCCATTCTCACTGGTGTGAGGTGGGATCTCATTGTGGTTTTGATTTGTATTTCCCTGATGGCAAGTGATGCAGAACATTTTCTCATATGCATGTTGGCCATGTCTATGTCTTCCTCTGTGAGATTTCTCTTCATGTCTTTTGCCCATTTCATGATTGGATTGTTTGTTTCTTTGGTGTTGAGTTTAAGAAGTTCTTTATAGATCTTGGAAACTAGCCCTTTATCTGATACGTCATTTGCAAATAGCTTCATCTTCTACTGGTTTTGAGGGTTTTTTTGTTTCCTTTTTCTAGCTCGTATATGTATAAGGATAGATTGCTTTTGTCTCTGATTTCTTGGTTGACCTATTCATTATTTTGTTGTATGTTATTTAAACTCCATCTATTTGTGCTCTTTCCAGATCTTTTTCTTATGGCTGATTTATAGTTTTATACCTTTGTGGTTGCAAAAAGATGCATAATAAGACATGAATTTTTAAAAATTTGTTGAGAATTGTTTTATGGCCTAGCATGTGAGCTCTTCCAAAGAAGGTTCCATGTGCACTTAAAAAGAATGTGTAGTCTGCTATTAGGATTGAATGTTTGGAATATATCTGTTAGATCCATATAGTCCGATGTGTCATTCAAAGCCACTGTTTCCTTATTGATTTTCTGTTTGGATGATTGATCCATTGATGTAAGTGGGGTGCTAAATTCACCTGCTATTACTGTATTACATTATGTACTTTATATTTGTTATTAGCAGCTTCATGTATTTGAGTGCTTCCATGTTGGGTGCATAAATATATTAATTTATTCTATCTTCTTGTGGGATTGTTCCTTTTATGATTTTGTAGCATCCTTCTTTGTCTCTTGTTATAGGCTTTAGTGACTTTTTTTTTTCCATATAAGTGAGTGGGAATCAAGAGAGAGAGAGAGTCTGATAAAAAGATAGCATATCACTGAAGGTAATAAATCATGGAAGTGACATCCTATTACCTTTGCTATATTTTATGAGTTTGGGGAAGTTACGTCATTTTCACCCTCAAAGGAAAGGATTATGCAAAATCTTACACACCAATATGCTGGGACCATTGGAGTCACCTTAGTGTATGTCTGCCACAGGATGTGGCATTGATGTGACACCTTAAATATATGGTTTCAAAATGAATTTGGGTTATTAAGAAAAGGAAAAAAAATCAAATCAGAGAAAATTAGTTAGTTGAAAAAAAAAATTAGTTATATGAACATCCAAATTCTTACTAAAAATATATTAAAGCTATTTTGATGTGTGTGTGTGTAGATGGTACAGAGCAAATAAAGTTTAGAATTCTATTTCTCCAAGGAATTTCAGTTGTCAACTTGAACATTTACTCTTCACATATTTATTTCTTTCCTGAGGAGAAGAAAATATACTGTTTATTTTAAAACCTGACTATTTACTCTAGATCACAATTGTCCTCAATGTTGTGAATAACTGGTGTTTATAATGCTGTTTGTGGGAAGTTTGTGGAAAAGAAATCTTAATTCTGAGAGAACATTTGGATTCAACAGCTATACTACCTTTCAATCCACCATTTAAAATATTTTTAGCCTCAGCGTTTGTGTTTCATTTGACAGATGTCCCATTTTTCTCCCTTCCTCTTTACTGCTATTCCTGATTCTTCTCAACCCTAAGGACATTTATACTTCATCTCAAGAAGCTAGATAGTACATTTTGAACTATTATTTTGAACTCTTTCACACATTTGCACTTATTTTGACCTGGTCGTAAGTTGGAAATTTGAATTTGGTTTCCTTCACAAGAGTAGAAAGTTTAAAAAGTATAAAATTCCATGAATCTGTTGATTATTCTGTATCATTCATGAAATAGATCTGATGGATGAAATTCTGAAACTTCCATAAGTAATCTATTTTATTTGTTATCTAAGGACAAAAAATAAATACAAATCGGGTCCTCATAATCATTTGGATGAGGCCATTGGTCATTTCGCAGTGAATTTGTATGTGTGCATAGTTACTGAACACTTACTTAAAGTGAAGCAGATTGTCACACTGGAGTAGAGTGGACATCTAATCCCATACAACCAGTTTCTTTAGCAGAAGGGGACATTTGGTCACCGATCTACACACAAGGAGAACACAGAAATAAAGGCTGAGGTCAAAGTGATGCCGCTGCTAGGTAAGGAACATCAATGGTAACCAGCAAACCACCAAGAACTAGGGAAAAGGCATGGAACAGATTCTTTCTCCCAGCCCTCAGCAGGGACCAGCCCCACTATCACTTTGATCTTACTTATTGTTTCCAAAACTATTGGACACTAAATTTCTGTTACGTATATACCCTCAGCTTGTGATACCTTGCTATGGTAGCCTAGCAAACTAATACAGGAAGCAAGCAGAAAATAGGGCAAAAAATTTGTTTGAAAAAAATAATGGCCAATTTTTGATTCCAAAAAAATAAGAGAGACATGAATTTATAGATTTCTAAGATTGTATAAATTATGAAAGTGAAGATAAGTTTACTTTTATGATTCAAAATTTTCTACATTTTATGTAAAGTGGCATATAATAAACTTGACATAGACTGTAGAATCATTGAACAACTACAGAAAACAATGAAAATAGGTATAGGTAAAAATTAGACTATTTCGATAAAATAGGTAAGTCAGAGTCATACTAAGCAGAAGTGTCAAGGAGAAAAGAAACAATGAAGTATCATGCTAACAAGCCACAATATTAACAGTTACATTAAACTCTCTTTAATAGACTCTTTAATTAAAAGGCAATGACTGTCATAATGGATAAAGAAGACATGTTTCAGTACAATAGACACAGGTTGAAAACAAATAATCAGAAGATAAATACTATGCAAATAGTAAGGATAAAAAAGATTGCATGCTCTTTATTATCTATTAGTACCAGACAAAATGGGTGTAGATTTTAAAAATTATTGCCATTGTATTAATGGGACATTTCCTAAGGACAGCTAATTCATCTTGAAGTCATAACACGTATAGATGTCTATGTACGAAATAACAGAGTTTCAAAATACGTATAGAAACACTGACATAGGAATGCCTGGGTGATTCAGTGGTCGAGTGTCTGCCTTCTGCCCAGGGCATGATCCCGGGGTCCTGGGATCGAGTCCCACATCAGGCTCCCCACAGGGAGCCTGCTTCTCTCTCTTCCTGTGTCTCTACCTCTCAGTGTGTCTCTCATAAATAAATAAATAAATAAATAAATAAATAAATAAATAAATAAACAAGCAAACACTGACATAATTGTTGGACAAATTACATGAGCCCACAGTGATAGCTGAGGTATTCTAATATCCCTATTTCAGCAGTTGATAAAATAACTAAATTTTTAAAATTACTAAAAACATAGACAAGTTGAGCAACAGTATTCATCACTTTGACCTATGTGATATTTACAGACACTATGCTCAATCAGAACTCATTTTTTTTTCAAGTGCTCATTATATATTGACCAGGATAGACCATATGCTAGGACATAAAATACATTGAAATTCCCAATTACATTGAAAATTACATTAAAAAAACAGAGAAGCATTTAAAATATTTCCAAAGACTTTGAAATTAAACAGAAACTTCCAAATAATCCATAGGTCAAGAAAGAAAACACAACAAACGAGAACATCTTCGGAACTCAACGGGAATGTAAACACAACCTTTCAAAATGTGTGGGATGAAGCTAACAAAGTTCTTACAGGTAATTTCTGACTTTAAGTGATTATATTAGGGAAGATGAAAGGGCATTATTTAATGATCTAAGTGCCTCCTTCACAAACACAGAAAAAGAAGAGCTAATTATCCATAAAGTAAAAAGAAGAAATAGTATAGATAAGAGCAAAATCAAAAATACAAAAAATACAAAAATTAATAAGATCAAAACTGGTTTTTGAAAAATGCAATAAAATCGATAAAACTCTGAGACTAGCAGTTAAAGTAAAGAAGACATAGGTAAAGGGTGAATGTTACTATAAATCCTGCAGACATTAAAGTGATAACAAAGGATTATTATGAGCAACATTATGTCAAGGCTAACATTATCTTTAGAGGACCCAAACTTCTATAATCTACCCCAAAAGAAAGAATATAAATAACCCTTTTTCAATAAAAATGATCAAATTCACAATTAATATCCTTATTGGGAAAAAAAAAAAAAAACAACTTAGCAAAGAGATGGCTTCCCTGGTCAATTTCATAAACTTTTATAGAATTTGTATCCCAAATATCTGGAAGGCTTTTCCAACTCAATAAGACAATCAACCCACAGTGGGTAAGCATTTTTAACAGTTACTTGACAAAAGAAGATACATGGATGGCAAATATGTATATAATATTCAAAATTCCTTTCATCAGAGAGATTTGAATTAACATCCCAATGATATACCTCTAACATCCATTTTCGTTAAAAGCAGGAAGATGTGTTGAGGATTTGAAGCAACCAGAGTTCTCTGACTTTGAGGGATGGGAATGCAAAACTGTACAATTATTTTAGAAAACAAATTAGTATTAGAGATCAAGTTACACGTGACCCAGAAATCTTAGAGATTCACCCAAGAGCAATGAAAATACATATCCACACAATGACATGGACACAAAATGTTGGTAGTAGCATTGTTGATACGGTCAAAAATTAGAAATAATCCAAATAATGCAAATGTGTATCAACCGATGTTAACCAGGTTTTGGTGTGCTCTTGCTATGAAATACACACCTCAATAAAAAAGAACAATTGAAACATAAAACAATCTAGATCAATTGCAAAACATAATCCTAAGTATTTAAATGTAAAAGAATGCATATTGGAGAATTTTATTAATATGATAGTCTAAGAGAAAAAAGCAAATAATACTGACCAATAACAGAGGTAGGGTTCAGGAAAAGATGGTTAACTGGGACAGGAGCACAAGGGAATTTTTTTTCACAGACTTTATTTATTGGAGAAAGAGAGAGAAAGGGAGAGAGAACAAGCCTGGGGAGGAGAAAGACTTCCCCAACCCTCCACTGAGCAGGGAGCCTGCCAATAGGGCTCCATCCCAGGACCCCAGAATCATGACCTGAGCCAAAGGCAGATGCTTAACTCATTGAGCCACCCACGTGCCCCAGGATTTTTGATACACCAGTGAAACTGAATATCTTGATTGTGGTCATGACTACATAAATATATTTAACACCCTAAGCAAAAGAAACAAAGCAGGCATTGGACCTAGGGTCCAATTCATATGTTGATTTTGCCACTAACTGCGCTAGGTTTTAATAAGATGTGTTATGTCAATGAAAACCAAAAATATTCAATGCTACTTTTTAAAATGACCTTGTGGGAGAGAAAAAAGATGGCTAAGAATAGGTCTCAACCATCGCACATTTTATAATAAAATGAAACATAAAGATGTGATGGCAATGAAACAGTGGTTAGGCATGCAGTCTCTGGACGTATAGTGTCTGAGGTCTATTTGTGCTACATACTTTGTGAACTTTGGAAATTACATAACTCTTCTGTGCTTCAGTTTTCTCTTCTACAAAATGGAGGCAAAAATAGGTTACTGACAAGTTTGTTGTGATGGTAACAGAACAGGTTCTCCACATGGAACACCTAAAACATCACCTGCTTTAGTATAAGCAAACCACACAGTTATTGTTTGAAATTATCCATGGCAATGTACATGTTTTTCCTAACTGGCTTATACAGTAACTAATACATGAAGGAAGCACATACATAACCAATTTAAGTCAATTTGATTATATTGGGCATACTAATTTAGTGACTTGAGGCCAATAAAGATTTATTTTTTCTCCAGAATTTCATATTACTGAAACATAAAGTCTTCCATCATGTGGTTGTGACTTTTTTTTTTTTTATGACATTGGTTAAGTCTCTATTTTAAACTCACTGGATATGCTAAAAACTAAAAATATAAGGCCGCCTGGGTGGCTCAGCAGTTTAGCGCCGCCTTCAGCCCAGGGCCTGATCCTGGAGACTTGAGTCCCGCGTGGGGCTCCCTGCATGGAGCCTGCTTTTCCCTCTGCCTGTGTCTGTCTGTCTGTCTGTCTCTCTCTCTCTGTCTCTCGTGAATAAATAAATAAAATCTTAAAAAAATAGACAAAAATATAGCAAAAAAAATGAAATTCAAGAATGAAAGGTATTGTAAATGATTGATAATGTTTGCATTACATTTGAGCGCTAATCTTGATATTCCTATGAAGGAATTTACCCACAAGCAAACATGTTGCCTACCAAATAACCCTTAATACTTAGGTAAAGCAGTTATTAACAAAATATAATATAATTCTCGTGCATATTTATAATGATATTAAACAAGGGACTTATAAAGCCAAAGACAGAATTTTTTAGATGATTTTCTAAAATACTCAAAAGACATACCTGGTATTTGTAGTAACAGGAAAAAGAAAGGCAAGGTGATTTTTAGTGACAGGAACCTGAACTCCACACAGAAAATGAACTATATAGAATTGTTCTTGATTGTATAAAAACCACTGATTCCAAAAAATCTATTACTCTATTGCAACAATTACACCTTTTAAATCAATGGGAATTTTAGAATGCAGCAAAGGGATAGAGTTGAGCCCTGAGTAATTAATTAAAATGACAAATGTGTGTAAATGATGAATATAGACCATTGTAATTAGAGACTCACCAGGTGTAGTAAATATGCTCTACTTTCCATTTTCAAAATTGCTTATGGCCTAATGGTAAGATGATTTTCCAGGGCTCATCTGAAATCCCAACTCTCTGCAGACAATGGGTGATCTAGTTAGAGTTTCCCTTGCAACAGTGGGTATGCTTCTAAAGACGTACAGAGGTGATAAAATGAATGTTTAGAATAGTTCCAGCGAATGAGGAATCTCTGTAGGAGGTAAAAAGGTGAATGGCATAATTAACTTGGGGTTGGGAAGAAAGATAATTCATATTTTGCCTTTTTAACAAGGTTAGCTAAAATATTTGTACCTGTTTTTTTAACATTTTCAAAACGTTGCCAAAAATTCTACTCAAATCTCTCCTCTTATAAAAACTTGAGATTTGTCCAAATGTGATTAATTTGATAACATCCTCCCCACTTTTACAAAATGGAGATTCACAGCTGTTACTAATTACAAGCGTACCCTTCATAAAATAACCCAATAAAAAAAATCAAATTTACTAGAAGGTTAAGTTCAGCTACATTGACTTGAATTAATGAAGGACAGTTTTTTTTTTTTTTTTTAAACTTAATCCTTCAAAAAAGAATTCCACTAATACACTCAAAGGATTTGGAAAATGTTTTAAAGATCATTGGTAAATTTAAAGAGCAGAGAAATAGGTAGCTAAAATGTTGAGTCATTGACATTGAATATAAATTAAAACATCTAAAATTCTGTTAACCAGTGGATTCCACTTCTCAATGTATTATAAAGTCAAAATGAATATTGCTTTCATCTCCTGTAGGTTGGCTAGTTTATTTTAAATAATCTACAAATGCATAGCTTTTTATTTGTTTTTTTCAAATTCCTTGTTTTTTTTTAAATTATATAAAGATGAGAAATAGGTTGTATAGCCTAACATATTTACTTATCAAAATTATATTAATACTTCCAAAAACTAGGCAAAAAAGAGCCTGAGACAAACAGATGCGTGGCAGTCACACCGGATCCGTGCAGGAATTCCCAGCACCACCTCATTCATCTGTGAAAATACAGAGCAATCCTTGTTTAGATGGACACATTAATCGACTGGTCCAGCATGGTCGGCCCTCCACTTCTCATTGGTTCCCTTCTGCTGTGAATGTGCATGGTCAGTCTTCTGTCTCTTGGAGCAGACATTTACCTCCCTCATTCACTGTCAGTTTGCAAGTTGACCCCCGTACACAGAGGGCAAAGGGAGATTGAACCAAGAAGCAGACCGTTCTGAATTGGTAGGTGGCAAGTTTAATAAGCAAGGGCACGTACAGGTGAGTGGCCCCGAGGTGAGTAGATCTCCATACCTGCCTGCTATAATCTTAAATGTCTATATAGAGGCCTTACCTGGGTTCAGTCACTGTCAAACTGTCTAGATGGTCTCAGCAGAACATTGTTCTCTTAAGGCTCCAGCCTTGGAAATGTTTCCCACTGTGGGAATAATGGCCAGAACATTCATTCCAAGGACACAGGAGGGGATAAGGAGCCCCTGATTGCCTGGGGCTAGCCTAAGAATCATTCAGTGGTCCTCTCCTCTTGATGACCTTCTCCAACACCCACCAGCCATTGGGGGAGGATGAAGGCAATGCAGATGATTAATCTGACACATTTTTCTGGGGAGGTTTTATTGTATAAATAATTTAAAAGTAAGAATTTTTCAACTGCTGTTAATAACTTGTTCAGTTATCTTGGTTGGTAGGTACAGTCACCAAGATAGAAACAAAGATGTGTCCAATTCCAAAGCCTATGCTGTTTCTTCAGGGGAGCACCATCTTTCTTTCTTTCTTTTTTTTTTTTTTTTAAGATTTTATTTATCGTGAGAGACAGAGAGAGAGAGAGACAGAGGCAGAGACACAGGCAGAGGGAGAAGCAGGCTCCTCTGCTTCTTATGCAGGAAGCCTGACTTGGGACTTGATCCTGGGTCTCCAGGATCAGGCCCTGGGCTGGAGGTGGCGCTAAACTGCTGAGTTTAGCTGCCCAGGGGAGCACCATCTTTATATGATCTTCTTTCTCTTAGGATCTTTTGGTATAAGCCTCAGGACCACACCAGCTCGATATAGTACAATTGTCAGGTGCGCCATTCACATAGATAAAAAAGGGACCACTTCTTTAGGGAGTCACCCAGTGCAACTATTCTTATATCTTAAAATGAAATTTCCTATACTTCACATTATTTGCTTTGGATCTCAGGCACTTTTCTGTAGGAGATTATTTTAGCATCCAGAATTTAACCTTCGAGTGTCTTTTTCCAGAGGGACATAATATCTATAATATAATATAAATAATACATATATAATAAATAAGACCTACAATAAGGCCGCAAGCATTTTATTTCACAAAGGATACTTATGGATTTTATTGATATTACCTTTTATTGATAATATCCTTATTGATATTGATATTTATAAAATAAATGTATGAATTTTATTGATATTGTGCCTTACACATAAGAAACTAAAATACCTGGTCGATGAGGAGATACATGTTGAGACACCGTCAAACTAAACTCTTGGCATAGTTTTATTCATTTTTTAATGTATATATGTGTGTGCCTATGTATTATGCAGTATGTATTTATGGGGATTTAAAGTGAGCATGTGGGCATAGTGTGTATCATTATTTTATGGAAAAACCTCCAGTTATAAATAACTGATAAATAAGCTTTTAGATGATGGTCTGTTTTAAACTTGGAAATTATAGGATTCCAGATAATATATTGTAGAGCAAATCATAACTCATTTTTAAGAGAACTCAAATTTTTGAGGACAAAGCAAAGGCTGGTTGGAACAGGTTCTGTGAATATAATACTGGATGCTGTGTTAAGGTCCCTGTGTGAGACTGATCCAACAATGCTATCAGCTTCTTGGGGAGAAACTGACCCCACTCACCAAAAGCATGAAGGTAGAGGATAGAGATCACCTTTTTGGCGTCTTTATAAAGACAATGGATTGCTGGATTAAATATACTGTAGACATATTGACCACTGGTTCCAATGTTTTGTGATCCTCTAAATTGCTATTGTTTTCATGAATACCATGCCAGTCTTGGCTAGGCTGACCAACCTATCACTCTTTTCTTACCAGCCAGGTAAACAAGAACTCATCTGCTAATGCCAAAAATTGTAAAGCTCTGAATCCAGTTAGAAATGACTACAACAGAGGATCTTTTCTCTAGCTAGCTGCTTCCCCAATTCAGAGTTCAAACACATGTATATGTCACTGGCTAGAGTTTGTGAGGAATTTGGTTATTTTTTTTTAAAAAGCCTTGCCCATACAGTTTTGAAAATGAAAAAAAATCAATTAGTTAAGTTCTTTTATAGTGAATTTCTCATATGGGTTCTTTTATTAATATTTAGTTTTATCGTTTGAGAATAATTTCCAATTGTTCCAACAATAGAACTTTCCATTTTCCACCCTGGCCGTCACCGTCTTTTTAGAAATCTACTGGAATTTTACCAGGTTCTCTCATGGTGAGGCAGCCTGTCATTGTCAAAAATTTGTAGATGGGATTTCTGCTGATTAGGTGAAAATAAGGGGCAGGAAATATATATTGTAACCCTTTGGCATCTTTTTACTATCATAACACTCGTTCTTGAAAAGGCAGTGAAGCAAGGATTCCAGATATATAGCAGAAATGTGCAATTGATTTTTGAATGTTCTGAGAAGAAAGCAATGCAACGAAATCCTTGGTAGTTCATGTTGAGTTAAAAGGCAAAAGCTAGGAAACTGTGGTTTTCCAATTTCTTTTAAATATTCTTGATCTTATATCCTCTCACACTTGAATCAGGCATTCTCTCTTCATTGCACTATTGAGTAGTACAATGCCAACTGCCAGCTGCAAAACTAGGAGATAGTTGGTATTTGCTTTGTATAAGGTCATGGGACAAATTATTAGTCTGATAAAATGTTTTTTGTTTCTTTTTGTGAGAATACTGGAGTTTGACTGAATGCCGCTGTACATAGGATGCTCAAACTTAAAGCATGAACAAAGGCGATATAACTATTTTGAGATATATTTGGATATCTTTTACCTAATTTATGTATTTAGCTTATCTTACTCTATCTTCTGTAAACTTGGGCTTAGGGGAAAGAATAAATGAGCTACTGTAAATTAAACAATAAGGATGTGATTTTTCAATACTGCCTGAATATATCACTGATGTAAAATAGCAATAGAAAAAAGTTTCGTTAGCATATGATATTTTAGAAAAACAATTATATGACATCCATCAAATGCTAGGGTTTCTCTTAAGTAATATTTTCCTTTGCTATGACTATAAGTATGTATTTTGGGGATACAGTTTAATTTTGGTTTACATTTAATTAAACCGAAATATAAAGGGACTAACTGTTGAATTTATTTCAATCTCAGTTAATTATTAAACTCACACACCTAGCCTATTTTCTTGACTTAAAATTCGTATTTTGTAATTGATAGAACTGTTTTTATGTATATTTTATCTTATTTATAGAAGGCATTCCCATTGTAAGTCCCATTAGTCTCTTTTTTTTTTTTTTTTTTCCATTAGTCTCTTAATCAAGAGAGTAGACCCGCTTGGGGAGAACATTTGGAGCACATTTAATTGTTATTATTTAATATATGGAGCATATTTAATTTTTAACCAATTGTGTTGATGTTGAGGCCTATTTTTTTTTAAAAAGTTTAAAGTTCATTGTAGTTAGTTGTTCATGTTTCCAAGAAGCAGAGCTCCATTGGGCAGTTGTCTGCAGTGGCTGTAGGCAATATCTTAGAAGCCCAGAAGGAAAGACAGTTTGGACGAGATTAGTCGGTGCATCTATCACCAAGCCCAAGGGTAGACTCCTGGAGACCTGGGCTCAGGTATAAGTGAGCCATAAGGGCTGCTTTTCCTGGGAGAGACAGGTGTACAGGTCCCAGATGAGAACTCTTTTCTTAAGTGGAAAAGTGGCTGCAGGCAGTTTTCTAAACCTCCTGCCTGGAATGGTAAAGGGTCCAGGAGAGGAAGTTTTAAAATGCTACTCCCAAGAAATAAGCCAAAGCAGACTACTAAACAAGAACAACTATAAGCATAAACATTACTATTCTCAAGCTAAGAAACCCACCCCTCCCTGAAACATTACTCCATAACCGTTCTTGTCCATGAACTCCCCTCCCCCTGAGGTATGACGTCCGCATCTGAGGGTCCCCAAATTGCGTAGAACTGTTTATCCCCAGCTTGATTTTTTAAAATTTTTTGTAGAGAATGTGCTGTGATTTGAACTTATGGTCCTACCCAGAAATATTTCTTTTTTGGGTCTTACAACCCATTCATTATGACAACATGCTTTCTCACTCTAGATATTTTAAAATCATCTCTTGGTGTTCCAAACTCAGTAGGTCATGAGCTTTTCAAGGATAGGGAGCATAACTTATTTATTTTAATAACTCCCAAGCCTGCCATAATTACTGTCATATTTAAAAATTCAAACTCTCAAGTAAGTGGTGACACATTAAGTCAGAGCCCCTTGCTGTGATTTAAAAAAAAAACAAAAACAAAAACAAAAAAAAGACTTAGTTCAGTGATGGAATTAAGATTGAATTTCAAGGAGGAAAAAGGGTCACAGGAAGGGGAAGCAGACATCCTAAAAGCAGTGTCTTTCTTGGTTCTTGGAGGCTCAATACCTCTTGATGCTTACACACATTTTCTCTGGGTCACACAGAGGGGGTGGGTGTAGGGGACAGAAAAAAAACAGGCGTTGTTACCTGTGCACATTGCTCACTGGCTTCATTGAACAGCTCTTCCTATCATGTTTTCTCTTAAGTGATTGTCTGAAAAGGATACCCCCCACTTTCCAGTCCTTGCTTTCTCTACTAAAAACTCCTCTCCAATGATTTTGAATTCCTCGTAGACACAGTCGGGTTTCTTTTTTTGCTTAACGTTATCTTTTCCTTTAGCATTTAATCATTCAGTACCTTAACCTCATTTTCATTTCAAACTTCCATTTCACATTTCCTTTGAACTACCTGGGAGCCCTTTTGGTATTTACTCTATCAATAAAATGTGCCCTTTATATTAAATCTCCATTTTATAAAACCAGACATAGTTGTACCTGACACATATTTTTTAAAATCTACCTTGTGTTAGTCTAGTGTGTGTATGCTTTTTGTTTTACTTTATATAACATTTTTGCTGAAATATACTCACATGTAGGGGCACCTGGGTGGCTCAGAGGGTGAAGTTCAACTCATGATCTCAACGTCCTGGGATGGATTGGGTTCCCTGCTCAGCGGGGAGTCTGCTTCTCCCTCTGCCTCTGCCTTTCCCCCAGCTCATGCTCATGCTCTCCCTCTCTCAGTCTCAAATGAATAAATAAAAAATAAAAAACTTCCATGTAATGTGCCAGAGTCATAAAATGCAAATCAATGAATGATCATAAAGTAGACCCATGCACATGACCTCTACTAGAGGAAGAAATAGAATACTAACAAACCTCAAATTCCCCTAGTTACCTACCCTGCCCAAACATTAACCCCTCCTTCCCCTCCAAAGGTTATTTCCATCCTGATTTCTAACACCATAGGTTAGTTTGAAAATTGTGCATGTAGAATTATACAGTATTATTTGTAAAGAGTTTCTAGTATTGTTTCTTTCGCTCAACTACAACATAGTGTTTGTGGAGTTCCCTCCCTCCCTCTGTTCTGCATAACTACAGAGCTTTTGATTTTGTTTGTTTTTTCTCATGTTTACCTATTACTGCTTAGTATTCTCTTATAATAATATCATGATTTTGTTAACCCATTTTAATGTTTGTGGACATTAGGATTTTTTCCGATTTTGGCTATGTGGCTGCTGAGATGATTTTGCACATGTCTTTTGATGTACATATGTGTGTATTTCCTCTACATATGAAATTGCTGAATTCTTGTTTGCACTTAGATAACCTTACATAATGGCACCCATATTTCTAAAGAGATGATATCAATTTGAAATACAGTGGCGCACATCCTCAACTAAACCTGGAATTCTCCATCCATTTAATTTTAGCTACTCAAGCCTGTGTGTCTTGTTGTTCCACTTTGGTTTCAATTTATGTTTCATAGATATTGAGTAGGTTGAACCAGTTATTTGCATAGGCTATTGAGATACCAATTTTTCTGAAGAATTTTTCTGCTTTTATTCTTGATTTTTTAAACTTCTTTTCTTGCTTGTTTTCTCTGTTAGTCTTCATTGTTGTCACCCACTCATCTCTTCTATCTGACCATCTGTCTCTCTTTGTATTTCTAGCTCCTTCTTACACTATCATTCTTTCCTCTTTCTACACATACCCTTTCTCTCAGCTTGCTTATCAAAAATGATACCATTTCTTAAAATTTTTTTCTATTTATGATTTCCTCATTGTAATCATCTCATGTTTACAGCATTATCTGTGGAGTAGGAAGCTAGTTGAAATCTTGCAATTTATGTTATAATTCTAACACTGTGGTATGGAACTTGGGGATATTTTATTTTATTTTATTTTATTTTTGAACTTGTGGATATTTTAATAATTTGTTTTTATCTTCTCATTAAGTTATGTTAAAATGTTTTCGTTGTATATCAGATACATATTAGCATTTGTCTTTTAGTACTATGTGGCCATAAGTTGTAAGTGATGAATGTGATATTTAATGAAAAATATAGAAAAAAATACCATCTAGGTAAAAAGTATAAAACTGATGAGAATAAGTATTACTAAATCATTAACAGACGTCAAATAATTGCAAATGTCTGATAAAATTGTTTCTTTTTATCTCAATAAGTAACTTAGAACTGAAAGTATTTTAATATTAAGTAAAAACATGGTAACACAAAGTGTATATTTGAATAAGCAGAGGAAATTAATGGCAAAATACAGTCACAGAATTTCAACTTATAGTTATTTTAGACATGATTAAGAGATATAAAATAAATAACCATGTGAGGAGAGAGAAACTAGATAGTCTGATAGAGGCCTATTTTAAATTGGCAAATTCTAAGAGTCTGTGAAAAACTATCCATCAAAAACTCAGGCTCAGGTGGCTTTAATACATTTCTCCTCAAGAAATTGAAAGTAATGAAGAAGAGTGTGTTCTCAAATAACAAAGATGGAGAGCCATTTTGTAGTGAGATTTTCTTCACAAATAAGGGAAAAGGCAAGGGTAATACTGGTGACAAAAGAATTTAGAAAGAAAAGATCATAGAGTCTACATATAAGAACAGAATTTTAGGTTTTTCTTTTGATCTCTCAAATATTAAGTAATGACAGTGGTGTAGGCCCTGACATGGTAATTTTGCTCTATTTTTTCCCTATTGTTTGAGGGAGAACATGATTATAATTCAATAAATGCTTCCATTGAAATATATTTCTTTAGAATGTCAAGCTGTTTCAAAATTTAACAAAAATTACATGCTCTCGTTTTGTGCTACATCTTTCATCTTATCTACAAATGATATGCTCTTAGGCACGCATCTTTGCAAAGTTTCCCTCCTCATAATGAAATTGAGGTCAATTTTTCTCATTGTTAAAAACTGTAATGGTCTTGCTTTTCATGCCTACAGTCAAGCAGGAAAAGATACAAAGATAAGCAGAAGTGATTTCAATGTTCAGTCAGTTGCCTCATTCTCTGTCCCACCATTTTTCTCCTCGATAAAAGTTAATTTGATGCAAATTCATGATGTGAGTTTTCATCTCTCTTTGGAGAAGTTAAGCAAAGGAGGAAGTGGGGTCCTTCTGGATCATTGGTGATAGAAACTAGTAGGATATATTTACCTTTCTCTTGATTTTTTCCTGGAACACAGCATGAGCAGCAAAGGGCCATTGGACACAATGAGGAGTTGGGGACACAAGTACAGTGATGCTTGTGCATTCTTTTAGGACCAGGTGGAATTACTTTTATGCTTGCTTCTTTTGGGATGGTGCGTGACGGTGTTTCTGGAAACACTGATTGCTCTAGTTATTTAATGCTCATAACTACAAGATAGGATAGGAAAGAATGCTGATGTATACATTTGGCACCTTAAAAATACCCCTGAACTTTCAGAATTTTTCATTAAGTCAACTTTCAGTTCTTTATTTTGTTACTTTGCAATAGTCAAAGTGATTTAGGTTTTTAAAATGTAGAGATGAGAATGTGAAATGTAAAATTTGACCATTCTTTAGAGGAAAGAGATGGGGTTTCTGGCAACCAAAACCTTAACATCCTGAAATGTAAACCTCTCAAATGCAAACTTCCTCTTTCTATGTCAGGCGTTTTTTTCATTCGTTTTGGTTTTGGTGTCTAGATAGTTAAAACAAGTTTATAGAATTTAGATTAAATATGGAAATAAGAGTTTTATCCAACTGGAGGGGGTTATAGAGAAATATTAAAATATACTTGATTTGGGGCACCTGGGTGGCTCAGTGGTTGAGTGTCTGTCTTTTGCTCGGGTCATGATCCTCGGGTCCTGGGATCAAATCTGGTGTCAGGCTCTTCACAGGGAGTCTGCTTCCCTTTTACCTATGTCTCTGTCTCTCTCTGTGTGTCTCATGAATAAATAAATAAAATCTTAAAAAAAAAAAAAACTTGATTTTTAGGAAGCAGGAAAAAAAAAAAAGACAACACTGACCAGTAAAATCAATGTGCTTAATTTTTGGCTTTTTTCATAGCACTGATTTTTTCATTTATAGATACTTCATACATATTTTTTCCCTTCGTACATATTATTTAGTATTAGCTCTGCTAGAAAATAATAGTTAAAATAACATCAAAACTGTTACTATTAACTTGGCTCTAGCCCAGGGTCCAGCAATCTCACTCCACCTTCTGATTTAGCAATTTTACAATCTGACCTTTATTTTCTCAAGAAAGCCTAAAGAAAAAAATAGTTCCTTTAGAAGAACATCAGGTAAATCTGGATTTTAAAAGAGTGAGATATGTTGTGATGAGCTCTGAGTATTGTATGTAAGTGATGAATCACTAAATTCCACTCCTGAAACTTATAGTACACTATATGTTAACTAACTAGAATTTAAATAAAAATTTGAGACTACAAACAAGATTAAAAAAAATGGAATTTTAAAAAGTGAGATTGGAAGGAGGGTAAATTTCAAAAATTACAAATCTTTGAGAGACTCTTTCTTTTTGACTAATTTATTATTTTAGAGATAGCACACAGGAAGGGGAGGGTAGAAGGGGAGAGAATCCCAAGCAGACTCCCCACTGAGCATGGAGCCAGATGTGGGGCTTGATCTCACAACCCTGGGATCATGACCTGAGCTGAAATCAAGAGTTGGGCATTGAACTGACTCAGTCACCCAGGCACCCCTGGGAGACTTTCTTGAAGTTAAAATTATTTCAAGGCTTAGTTCTCCAATTAAACACTCTGACTTTGATTCTGTTTTGTAGAATTCCTAAGTCTATTAGTTCATTAATTATTATATGTCATAAGCTCTGTCGTAAAAGCCATTTGATATTCTATTTTGATTTTGTTTTTGGCTATTGAGGAAAGTGTAAGAGTTAAAATTATAATGAGACTTTAAGTAGAAATCAGATTTTCTTTAAGAAAAGGGTTAATATTTTGACAAAGAGAAACCCATGACATGTAAGGAAACAGAACCACTACATCTGGTCAATGTGTATACTCTTGGTTCCCTAGACAAGACATGTTCGGAAGGGGTCCTTTGATAAACCACTGACAGTTGACTTCTTTCACAAACTGACTGAACAGAGGTTGTCCTCCTGAGGGTCTTGTGAGGGACCTAGGACAAAGCTTGGCTAGTGCATTTTTTATGACTGTTCACTGGTCTATTGGTTTCCAACCACTGGGGCATAGAGTCTGCTTATATTGAAGTGGAAATTTACTGGAAAACTGTCTGCATCCATTCTCTATAGAAGTGTCCTTTGTATGTATTCAACAGAAATAAGAAAATAAAGGACAAAACAGTAGCCTGCACAAAACATTATATGTATGGACAGCCAAAAGCAAATGCATTGTGAGCAACAGAATGAGTATGTTAATGGCAAATAATAGTACATCTTCAAATGATACAGCTTCAAGTCTGATGACATTTTTGCATGAAAACTTAAGTTTTATTGATCAAATGATGTACCTAAACACCGGAATTACTTTCTAAACACACTCAGGCTTGGGGCACCTGGTGGTTCAGTGGTTGAGCATCTGCCTTTGGCTCAGATGGTGATCCCAGGGTCCTGGGATCCCCACAGGGAGCCTGTTTCTACCTCTGCCTATGTCTCTGCCTCTCTCTGTGTCTCTCATAGAAAGGAAGGAAGGAAGGAAGGAAGGAAGGAAGGAAGGTAGGAAGGAGAGAGAAAAGAAGAATGAAAGAAAGAAAGAAAAAGAAAGAAAGAAAGAAAGAAAGAAAGAAAGAAAGAAAAGAAGAAAGAAAGAAAGAAAGAAAGAAAAGAAAGAAAGAAAGAAAGAAAAAGAAAGAAAGAAAGAAAGAAAGAAAGAAAGAAAGAAAGAAAGAAAGAAAGAAAGAAAATCTTAAAAACAGACAAACCAACCAGGTCCAGGTTTGAAAAAATTATATAAAGATCTAGATTTAGTGATCTCATACAATAACCTATCTGGTTACAAATTCTAGGATCACAAAATGTAGTTAGCAGCACTGCTCAGTGAAACTATTTAGAACTTATATCATTATTGAGAAAGTAGATCTAATGGAGAAATGGTGTTTTGGCATAACGAATCCAGTGACTATATTGGTCTGAGAGCCTCCTAGGTTCAGGCAGCTGAGTGTCTTTTAAACAAGCCTCCAAAAGGGTCACGAAACTACCATTTGATATCTGAAATCAAAAGGCAATTCTGAAGTTGTGTCTTATTTTAGTAGAGTCAGACCTTATTTCCTTGAATAGAGCAGGCTGACAGTCTTAGGAAGATTTGTGAGAATCATGGCGGCAGGGATTGGCAGGCTTTCAGAAGGTAAAGTGTGTGGACGTTACGTGTAGAATTGTTACTCAAGATGCTGGTGATAAATGATACTCAGCTGTGTTTATGGAATTACTCTTTCTTATCACTGACTTCAGAAGCTACGTTCTAACATTGGTTGCCTTGCAAAAAAGGAGTTTTCACTGAGCTGAGCTGTCAATGATCAACTGAACAGGTTTTCATAGTTTCTGATGGTTATTTATCATCACCATGGAGCAATTAATCTTTTTCTAGCTATACAGGGACTTCCCCCACAACCCCCAATGGCATATTAAGTGAAGTATAAATCCAAAAGAGTGATATGAAACATGAAGAATTGTTTCCTAAGAAAGCCTGAAGTCTCAAATTGTTGAGATTTTGATAAACGTTAAGAAAAATGTAAGGATTTCATTTTATTTAGAAGCATCTGTTTATATAAATTGCCAGTTTGATCACATTTTTAGATAACATGAAATTTGGTATTTTTATAGAGAGCCTATTATTATTCTATGGATTATTTTGCTACTAATAATTATTGTGAAATAGTTATGTTTCTTTAATCTTGGAATGATGACTCCATTACATTTTTTAAAAAGAAACATTATTTCTAAATAATACCACAAAGAAAGGAAAACACTAGAAAAGTCCACAAATCTCAAATAATCATCATTAGAGTTAAAACCATCCCCAGCCCTAATCCATAAATCCCACAAATGTTTTTTGTTTCATACTTAATTGCATTCAGTGTTGACCACAGTCTCTTTAATATCGCTTCCATTCCTGAGTTATTTTGAGTTTTACTGTTGTGTTTTTTTTTTTTTTTAATTCACACATGTAAATTTACTAGCTTCTTTGCCTATATTTGATCACCATCTTTTCCAAGTATAATATCCTTGGGTTTCTTTTTTCTCTCAGGCTACTAAAATTTCTTTCAATAGTTCTTTTGTTTAATGTTTCTTTGGAGAAGTGTTACCCTACACTTAATTTTCTCCTTCCATTTCATATTATCTCCTGTAAGAGTAATGAAAGACACTTTGATTCTTCTTAACGTTTGCTGAGGGAGCCAGAAACATATGTGGCCTGAGTCTATTTGATTTTAATCCCCTTGGAAGATGGCTTACTACATTCCCAAAGGTGGGAAGCTAGAGATTGCATTCTTTGAAGTTTCTATCTCCCCCTCAACACATATGTCTGTATGTGAGTTTTGGAAGAGGAACATCAAAATAAATTGTTTCTCAATAATAAGTCTTGCCTTGGTTAATGGCTCTATAATAACCATACCTGTGGTAGTTAACCTTCTTCCCAGATATCACATCTTTTTATGACTTACCCCTACTAACTTTCATTGCCTTTAGTCCCTACATGCCACAGCATGTTGTGAGACTTAGGATGTAAACCTTACTCCCATCAAAAAAAGACACAGAAAAAAATTAAGTGTATTTTTTTTCCTCAGATAAGGTCAAAACATGAATGACATTGCTAGCATAGTAGTTCTGCTCCAACATTTTTTTAAGGGACATCCCTTAGATCCTTTCACTCTTATTTTTTCATAAATCCAAGAGATGTCCTCTGTGTGGTAGACACTAACTCAGCTCTGCATCTTGGATCCTGCTGCAAGGAAGTACAAAGAAGTAAAATTGGGAGGAAAACAATTTTAAACAAATGACACGAAACTTGAACATATTACTTCTGATCATATTTAGTCTATAATTAAGTCACATGTGCTGCTAGCAACAAGAGAGGCTATGAGAAGTATTGCCTACAGGGACGGCTATGTATTCAATTGAAACTACATTATTATGCAAAGCAGGACCTACAGATCTGAAGGGGAGACTGACAGCTAAGGGGGCAACTAAAATCCCACACTCAGTTGAAAATGCTTTCATAGCAGTAGAATTGCAAGACTTTGACTAACGTCTATCAGCAAAAATATGGAGAATACATGTTGGAATTAATTTCAGTATGGTAGCGTGAGGGAAAAAAATACAAGTGGGTATCATGCCGAGCTTATCACCCGAGTAGAATGGCCAGGGACTCTAGTTTTCATGTGTTAGCTCAAGCAGCCAATAGCAGATCGAACAACTTGCACAGTTAATTGACTAAAATCTGAACAGAATTGTTAGCTGAAAGAAAATGAGATGTAAGAAAGCCCCTGGCATGACATAAATTAAAAAAAAAAAAAAAAATGAATCCAAAGATATAGGGAGAAAGGAATGCTGGAGTGCATTGGAAAATGTGCTGACTCCCCTAAACTTTCAAGAGGACTCTCCTTCACCACAGTGTTACAAAGCTAATTGGTGATGACGTGGGAGCACCCTTATGAACTCCCTAGTGGCTGTCCTCAGCGGCCTACGGATAAAGTGCAACATTCTGCCTTGAAATGTGCTCCCTGACTTTAGAGGAAATGCCGGAATTTGGGCTACACTAGCCAAATTGCGTAATCTATCTGATACAGACCAGATAAGCCTGATGATCATTATAGGCAACAAGACTGGAGTGAAAAACAAGTATTTTGACCCACCCAAAGAAAAAAGTAGCTAGCTACAGCCCTTCCTGATCTGAATAATGAAGGTCTAGATTGGGGCACAGAGGTCTGTCTTCTATCATCAAGGTAATCATAGCTGTCCCCCTCTTTTCCAGACCAGAGCATTTAACAAAGCCAGCACCTGCTCAAATTCTTTACCACCACAAGTTCATGCTATATAACTTCTTCCCAGCCTTCCTCAAAGTGATTGAGGGTCATTAAATAAACCTATCGTAACCTGGGAAAAGAAAAACCTACAGCTTGTGTGGATTAATGAACCAAGGGTCTGAAGTCATGTTATTTCCAGGGGACACAGAAGGCTTCCATGTTCACTGTAGTCACTGACTGGCTTATCTCAGTCCAAGTGATGAATGAAATGGAGCTGGAGTCCAAGCTGGTCTTACGATGGGCCAGGAGTGCTAATGTGCCCATTTGTTGTAATTTCCTGAGGGTTTACATGTAGTACAAGTACACAGCAACTGGTAGAAATCTTATATTGGTTCCTAGACTTTGGATCTTTATTTTTTTGTTTTGCTTTGTTTTAGAGATTTTATTTGTTCATTCATGAGAGACACAGAGAGGGAGGCAGAGACACAGGCAGAAGAAGAAGCAGGCTCCCTACGGGAGCCCATTGTGGAACTCAACCCCGGGATCACCACTGGAGCAGAAGGCAAATGCTCAACCACTGAGCCACCCAGGCATCCCTAGACTTTGGTCCTTTAAATATCTGAGCCTAGACAAGTTCCTTGACTCTGCCCTGAGATAGTAGATATGTTTTACTTTTTTTTTTTTTCTTTACTTTTTCTTCCTCCAACTATAATGAGTCTTTACCCAAGCCTTTGAGATGACAGGGTCTGCTGCCCTTCATCAAGGGACTTAAGATTTTGGTGCTCAGGGGAAAACCACCCAAGCAGTGCTTTTGCCTTTCCAGCTACGGCTGATGGTCCATCCTCATGTATGCACCCCAGGGAGGCATTTCATGTTCCTCGATGTCCCAGATCGTTCTCACAAGTACCCAGTAAAAGTCCATGGAAAGGGAAATACATGATGTTGTGACTATCCTTTGTTTGCAGTTTTCTTCCATCTATATTCTCTCTTGTATATAATTAGGAACGTTAAATAATTTCCCATTTTCTCTAACATTTATCTTTTCACATAAGGTTGTTGATTTAGTCTGCTGGCTATAGTTAATACTAGTTCATGAACTAAACACATAAAATACCCTCACTTGAAATCAGCAAATTGACTTGATGGGAGAGAAGTCCATTTTTATTTACAAATGTTGTAATAGCATTATGACTGCAGGCAAGTGCTGCTGTTGCTCTTTTTTTAAGATTTTATTTATTTATTCATGAGAGAGAGAGAGAGAGAGAGATTGATTGAGGCAGAGACACAGGCAGAGGGAGAAGCAGACTCCATGCAGGGAGCCTGACGTGGGACTCGATCCTGGGTCTCCAGGATCATGCCCTGGGCTGAAGGAGGCACTAAACCACTGAGCCATCGGGCTGCCTTGCTGTTGCTCTTTATAAAAGTTAATGATGAGATTTTTATGTGTAGATACTGTGTGGTCAAAGCCATATTTTGTGGCAGATATTTAAGTCAACACCACTGTCCATGGTTTGCAGCAAGGCTTATTTATATCAGCAATGAAAACATCAAGTTTTCAATTTGGGTTTGTGTATGGCATAGTTTCCAGCAAATTCACTCAATAGATATTTGGTAGGCAAAGGTATCTTTAGGCAGAAGTAATATTTCTACTGATTCTCTGGACTTAATTGAACAGCATGGACAGAGACAATGGAATTCCCAGTGCCTGCTCTGTTTTTGTTTTTGTTTTGAATGCTTATGTACAATGTATAGGAAATCTTTATTGCTGATATCGTTATCAGCAGATATGAAGTGGTTTTTGGAAACATTTGTATCATTTGCTTCCCAAATCATTGATATACTAAAAAGAATAGGTTGGGTATTATTTTGGATAAACACCAAAATAACAGTGGCTTAAAATGAGAACCAATGTGTCTTGTTTCTACTGTATCTCTATCAAAGACTAACATGGGGTAATTTGCTCCATACAAGTCACTCATGGATCTGTGCTAGAAGAACATCCATGATTTCAAATATTTCCTGCTGTATAGTAGGACAAGGACATAGAAATTATAGAGGTTTTCACATCAGCCATGAGATATCAGAGGCCATTTCTGTTCATAAATAGTTATATTTTAATTGATTTTTATTCTTCCAAACTGCCTGTGGGGAGTGGTGTGGAGTTTGTATTTTATTTTTCTTGGTCACCACCTTTCAGTAATTATCAAACAAAATGGTGCTACTTTTATTGTTTGATCTCTGCTGCTTGTGTAACTGTGTACTGTTGTGTTATTTGGTAAGGCATTGATGGAAGGAGATTGAGAAATACGGCTTCAGTCTATCATCTTTCCCCAGAAATAGTCTCTTCCAAATGTCATGAGTCAATGTGTTACATAATATGTACTCCATTGTAAATAGCAAATCAAAGGTTGTTATGACATTCCAAATTTTTACTACTCTAAATATTACTACAAAAATATACGTATATATTCATCTCAATTATTTTTGTAACGTTAACTCCAAAAAATCTAACTGCATATTACTCAGATTATTGTAAATATGACCATGTATCTCATCATCAGATTGTGTATGTACAACCACACTGACATAAATGCAAATACTAATTTCCACTTACTCTCATGATCACTGACTACTTTGTTCCTTTTTGATATTAGTAGTTTTCCTAAAACTTCAGCCAACTTAGATCATTTTGCCTTTGTTACTGAATTTATTTTTTTACTGTTTTTAATACATCCCCTTTTCCAATTTGGTGACTGTTCCCTCGTCATATTTTTTTTTCTTTTAGAAACCATTTTATTGATGAAACTAACTTTTACACACCCATACTAGAACATACAGTGGTCAAATAGGCTAAAAATATTTTTTAATTCGATCTTCATAGTTAACTTTCTGTAATTATTTTCTTCTACAGATTTAATTGGTTAGAAAATCCTGTGTGTTTAGTTTTTACATTTCGCCTTTGTTTGTACACCTGAACAAATATCATTCATCATCCTAAATTATATCAATATTTCCTAATAATTTTCTTCTAATTATTTCATAGTTCCTTTTTTCTTAAACTCTTCAAAATCTGTGTTGACTCTGTACCTGTACATCATAAACAATTTTTTCTTGATAGTTGACATGTAATTCAATGCCACTCACTCATTAATTCCTAATATCTTTTTAATTGTGATGCTATATTTAGTGCATTTTAAAATTCTTGAAATTTATGGACATTTGTCTTTCAATGATGTATCCTATGTCATTCTTAATAGTCTGGGATGCAATTACTCTTAAGCTATAGTCTCTCACTTTTCTTAGCAAAAATCATAGATATTTTCATTGATAACATATCAAACTGATAATTTACTTTGGAAAGATCAGATAATTTCTGTTATTGAATTTATCCATTCAAAATTTGTTTTGAACTTTAGTAAAGATCTATAGTATTTTTGAAAAATAGTGTTTCTTAATATTTCAGTTGTTTTTCATATTATATTGATCTTTGCTAATGTTAATGGATTCTCTTTTAAAAAATATACTTTGTAACTGTAAATTATTGATTACTGCCTATTGATTTGTATCCAGATTCTTACTAAGTGGTCTTAATAATTTTAACAGATAAGTAGATGATTTGTGTTTTCCAGGTGAATAAAAATCATCTGAAAATAATGAATATTTTGTTTCTTCCTGTTATTTACTTTATCATTTTATTATTTTTGGCAAAAATTATATAAAATGATGCAACCTGAAATAGTGAATCCTAACTATATACTTTTTTGTCCTGAATTTGAAAGGATGCATTTAGTGTTATATTCTTAAGTGGGATTTTGGCTCTAAAGTTCATGAAAATATTCTTATAAACTTAAAAATTTAACTTTATCCTGTCATAATCATAATTTTTAATACCAATACTAAAATTATTAAATGCCATCCTCAATATTTAGATGTTTGCAATTAAGTTTATTTCTCTTGCCCTGGTAAAGGAGTTAAACAGATTTCTTAATGCTGAGTGATCTTTATATATCTGGAAAAATCCCTATTTGTCCCTGGTCTATTTATTTAATACCTTGACAAGTTTAATTTTTGTAATATTCAGTTTAAGATTTTTTACTTATATTTACAGAATTAGTCTTTGATTTGCTTGTTGACAACTATCTTCGAAGGATTTCGGAATTAAGTTATTTCAAATGGATCAAATAAGAATATTTTATCACTTATTATTATAACATGGTTTAAATAGCTAGGGAATCACGACTCTTGACCTTTTGATACACTCTTACCTATAAAATTAACATGATTTTTGTAAGTAGTTTTTGAGCAATTGTTTCCAAAATATTTATAAGGGTTTTTTAAATTGACTCTTTTGTCTTCTGTGGTCATTTTTTAAACCATTTTCCTGATAGCAAAGAGGAATGACTTCAATCTCCTACTTCCTATTTGTTTATCTATTTTACTATAAAGAACTTAAGACCTTAAGCCAGAAGGATAGTTGATAGAAGTTTAAAAGAAGTTCCATCAGCTAATGGCCTAAGTTAATGGAACACAATGGATTATGGTGATTCTTTAGAAGTAGTATTTGCTCAACACGGCTTCTTCTCTATACTGATGAAGCACTGTGTCCCATTTGACTTGACAACCATAGCTGGTCTTTAGAAAGTTTCTGTCCCGCATTGTAGTTATGCTTGGTAAACAACTGCAACTATGTGTAGGTAAGGCTTTTTTAGTATTTCTGCTCAACTGGTGTTTATTTGAATTAGCAGTTAGAGTCCTGAATAATGACCTCCCCAACTTTGGTATATCTTGCATTTATCTCAGCTCCATTCTTGCAGAATGATGTGATTCTGACAATACCTGTTTCCCTTGACATTGTGCAGTCTTTTTCAGTAAGTAGAATTTCCAAGTTAGGTAGTGAGAACATCTTTTTATCTAGAATCACCTATTTTAAATGCAGAAGAAATTTATTCAAGATGCTGAAGAGTTCATGGCCTGCTACTTTAATTTCCAGTGCTGGTACAGCTGTTTGCTATTTTTATAGTTGTGTGGTCATTTCAGTGCCAGTTTGGATTAGTGAATTTAGTAACTATTGTTAAAATGTACTGCAGTGAATACTGGGAAACTTAATATACAAAAATGTTACCAAATTTGAGTAGATTCAAAAGAAGGAAATTTAGTTAAAAAGTACATAAATCCATACATAATGTGAAAAAAATGGAAGAATTTAGCTTTGCTTACAAGGAAATTCTAAAAATACTAATATATCTGAAACATTTCTTTAAAAATAATTTAACTTTTTAGTTTGGTAGCAAACTGAACACTAGTTTAAAGCTTTCTTTTGCTGCTTTTGAGATTCTCTCTTTATCTTCAACTACTCCCATTTTAATTATTATGTATCTTGGTTGGGACTTCTCGGGTTCATCTTCTTTTGGACAGACTCTAGGCTTCCTAGACCTGGATGTTTATTCTCACTTTTCTTCAAGGTTTGTTACAACGAAAAGTTAGTTGCTTGGTGTTCAGCCAGATATCCTATAACCTATGTTCATTTCTCTTTATGTTTTGCTATTCAGCTTGGATTATTTTCACTATCCTATCTTCTAGATTACTGGTAGATTTTTCTGCATCCTCTAACCTGCTATTTATTCTTAGTGTATTCTTCATTTCAGTCATTGTATTCCTAAACTCTGATTTTTTTCAATTCATTTTGTTGAAGTTCTTACTGAGTTCATTTACACTTCTCTCAAGTGTGATAAAGATATTCATGATCATTATTTTGAACTGTTTGTTAGGTAGATCACTTATGTACTTTTTGTTTACTTTTTTTTTCAGAGTATTTCTTTCCTTATTTTGTTTAGTTCTCTGTGTTGGTTTCTATGTACTAGGCAGGTCATATTGCTGAAAGTAGTGGCCTTCTGTAGAAAGCATCCTCTGGAAAATAGTTTTTCCTGGTTACCAGAACCAGGCACTGTATGTTTATCGCTTGTGTTTGCTGCATGCATCTTCCTGTTAAGACTGGGATCCAGGAATGCCTGGATGGCTCAGTTGTTGAGTGTCTGCCTTCAGCTCAGGGCATGGCCCCAGAGTCCTGGGATCGGGTCCTACATGGGGCTCCCCTGGAGGAGCCTGCTTCTCCCTCTGCCTGTGTCTCTGCCTCTCTCTCTTTGTGTGTCTCTCATGAATAAATAAATAAAATCTTAAAAAAAAAGTGACTGGGCTCCAAATGCAGTGGATGTGCTGGTGGCTGACTTAGAGGACTGGCTCTAGTAGCTGCAAGTGCACTAGTGGGCAGATCTCACCCCTTATCTACAAGGGTCAGAAGTTGCACTGAATGTTTGCTGGGCCTGGCTGGGCCTGCTTACTGTATGTGGCAATATAGTAATTGCTTTAGGGAAGGCTAGTTCCTTCTGAGGCTGCCCAGCAGTTGTGGTGAGGCAGGAGCTATGTTCAAGGGGCACCTGTCAGTGTGGGCATGCTGTGTGAGATGGTCTGCAGGGGAACACAACATTGAGGTGAGTGGTGCTACCACATGAGTCAAAGAATTACACCCTGAACTCACAAGTGTCTGGTCAGCACTACTATAAGACAACAAGAAAAATAGTGCTTCACAACAGAACTGGTCTTGAAGAAAGATCCTGCACATCCCAGCCCTTGTGGCACGCAGCCTGAAATTAGTGAATGCAACTCCTTCACATATCAGTCAGGTGCTTTAATGCTACTGCCTCTATTCTGGGTCTACAGCTGAGAGATGGACATGCTGGCCTCATAGGAGCAGAGTCTAGATTTTCTATAGCTCTCCCGCTAAATTTCAAAGCCGGATGCTGTAAGGGCTTCTTTACTCATGCAGGTCTGTGGGGCTCAGGGTGCCTTCTTTTATCAGGAAAGAGCCATGCATCTGTGATATCCCAAGGTACCAGGCTGGCAGGTTTGGTTCCTGACAGCATACATGTCCCTCCTACTTTTTTGACGTGGCTTTTTCTTTTCATCTTTATTTGTAGAAAATCTGTCCTGTTAGTCTTTAGGTTGCTTTCTGGGTGAATTGCGTTATATGCAATTGTTGCCTTGTTGTATTAATGGTAAGAGGTGAGTTCAAGATCTTCCTACTTTGTCATCTTTAAAGTTTTTTATATTTTTCCTTAGAGTTCATAATTTCTGCATAAAATTTAAGGAATCTTTGCTACCTTAAGGCCATTAACTTCTATACTTTCTAAAAGCTTGTACTTTTCTGCTCCTTTATTTATTTGGATCTATGATCCACTTTGTGTTTAAAATGTAAAGTCTGAAGTTCACGTTTTTTGTTGTCAACATTTTAACATTAAATAACCTTTGCAGTATTATAGCTTTAAAAGGTCTTAATATCAGGCTGTGTAAATCCTCCCACTTAATTTATTGGTTTCAGAATTGTTAGGCCTCTCTTCTTAGATGTAGGGGTTTACACTTTTAATCAAATTTTTAGAAAATGTTCACCATTATTTCTTAACCACCCCTCCCCATTTGGGAATTCTAATTACAAGAATATTTAGACCCTTTAAGTTGTCCCAAAGCTCACAGACTTTTTGGTTCTCTTTCTTTTTCCTCTTTTTCTTCATACATCTTAAATACTTTTATTTGGGAAATTTTTTGTTGGTACATCTTCAGGTTTAGTAGTATTTCCTTCTTCAATATGTTTTTAATTCTATTCAGTGAATTATTCATGTGAGATAGTTCAGTTTGCGTCTCTAAAAGTTGTATTTGTGTCTTTATATCTTAGACTAATTATAAAACAAGCTGTCATTCCTTTACCTTTTTTAGTAAATGAAAAATAGATTTAATTCTTGGCTTTATGCTAATTATTACATGTGTCATTTAAGTTTGTTTTTAACATGTTTTAGCATGATTTTTCTCTTCACTATTAGTGAAATTTTCCTGAATATTTGCATAGCTAGTTAATTTTTTTTTTTTAATTTCACGCCAGACATTGTGAATTTCATTGGTGTTAGATATATTTGTATTTCATAGATATTGTTGACTTTGTACTGGGCTGCAGTTAACTTGAAAACCATTTTTCTAAAATGTTTAATTTAGTAATTGTTTTAAAACCTTTAAGGTGATTATTTGTATCCCTTTTATAATTTATTTCTTGGTCAGTTGTTCCAAGGAATTTAATAACTAAACTTTTCAAAGAAGTAGCTTATAATCATTTCTGTTCTCTTTATTTTTCATTCAACATGTAAAAATGTTATAAACTAATTTTTCTGGCAATTTTATATCTTCTTTTTGCTTTGACCTGGTATAATTAATCTATGGTATTTGGAGTATTTCTAAGAAATATCAAAGCTATTTGGGATCATCTTAAGACAACCTACAAAAGATAAGATACTAAAACTAAATTTTTTTATTTGCCTCAGAGATTTGGAAAAATGGGCCTAATATTCCAGAGGGCTATTTCAACAATACTTTAAAAAAACTGTCCCCAGTTCAGTTTTTAGGACAGGGATAAATTTTCATATCTATCCACTGATTATATTTTTCTGTAGTTGTGATACCATTATATAGAAAGAGAAGTATCCTATGGGCCATACATTATTCCCTTTATTCTTCTTTTGAAACATTTCAAGAAATGTAATTATGAAAGTATTTTTATGTTCTAGAAATAGTATAAAATGTAATTAATATTAGAGCCCAAATCCTTGTCAGGTCACTTTTCCATATAACAATAACTTTGGCTACCAAAATATCTTAAAATTTTATTACTAGAATCATTTAAAATGAGAGCCTCTAATATTCCAAAGAGGAGTTTACTGAAAGAGAAAAGCCACAGCATTTTAAGACAAATATATTTGGAAAGCATTTAATGAGATATATGTAAAAATTGTATGTCTTCTAAATAGCAGGGAAAATAACCTTAAAAACAAGGGAAACTTAAGCAGCACAGCTTTAGAAATAGTTTATAAAAATCAAAAAGCAGTAAACAAATGAATAAATATATGCATTAAACTACAAGTGTGGGGATCCCTGGGTGGCGCAGTGGTTTGGCGCCTGCCTTTGGCCCAGGGCGCGATCCTGGAGACCCGGGATCGAGTCCCACGTTGGGCTCCCGGTGCATGGAGCCTGCTTCTCCCTCTGCCTATGTCTCTGCCTCTCTCTCTCTCTCTCTCTCTGTGACTATCATAAATAAATAAAAATTAAAAAAAAAAAACTACAAGTGTGATCACAAGTGTCACTTTAAAAGATGAGTTTACCTAGATGTTAAAATCTACTTTTACATTTTATCTTTGCTTCTCTGATGTATAAAGTTCAAACCAATGAGTTTTGGCTCTTAAATGTGACACTAAAAAATACCAATTCACATCATTTTTTAGAAATATTTTTGGAAAAGATGGTGGCCTAAGACTGTAAACTAAACTCCCACAACTACACTGAATCTATGCCTCCATGAGGAGTAATTCCTCTTGAGGAAGTGAGGGCTGATTGAATAGTTTCTGAAAGTCATTGATTGGAGGACCACATTAAGGAAAGATGGTATATAAAGTAACAATGAGGAACCCCACCACCAACACAGTTACCTACTCTACAGAGAGGTGTCTTGGTAGGGAGGGAGGCTGTGTGTGGAGCACCCATCCTGGGACACAGTGAAACAATAGGTCTTTAAAGGGTAGCTAGAGGAAAGTGAAGGAAATCTATTTGTATCAGGCAAGAAAGCAGAGAAGTGCTGGAACTCTGTCTTGGGTCAGAGGTGCCAGGATGGCTGATTTTCATGTTCTCCTCCAACTTTATAGTGTGCAGGGATCAGGGTCCTTATGCTCTAGCCTGCTTGGCAATGCCACCCCAGCTGCAGCACACCTGGGGACACTCTGGGCTGATGACTGCTCCTGCCAATATGACCCTGTCACAGAGTGCCCTGCTACCTAAAACTACACCCACACCAGGTCCAGAAGACTCATCGAGGTAGCCCCAGTACCACACATTCCGGGAGTCCACTGACAAATATATTTCTAACTAAAGAACAAGAAAAAACCCAGGAAAAAAAATACTAACAAAATAGAGGTAAGTAATTTACTTGACAAAGAGTTAGAAGTAATACTCCTTAAGATACAAAAGTTGGGAAAAGAAGGAAAAGCAATAACTTCAACAAAGAGATAAGAAATACCATTGAGGGAATTAAAAGCAGAATAGATGATATGGAAGACCAGTTCAGCAATCTGAAAGACAGGACAGTGAAAATCACCCAATTAGAATAGCAAAACCA